>NC_043708.1:6511701-6561345 GCF_006229205.1 Suricata suricatta | reverse complement strand
GGGTCACGGGGCAGAGGTGGCCAGAGGAGAGATCGGGTAAGCATGGTATCGGCAAAGTCAGCAGAATTTCTGCTTCCCTGTGCCCCAGCCTAAAATGAGGCCACATGCTTCCCTGGCCCACCATGTTATTTTATTATTCGGTTGTACTTAACCACCATTTGAATCATCTTTGTCCTGTATTTGCTTACCTTTTTGTGGTCTGCCTCTCTGTGTATATAAACCATACTTCTAGAATGTACATAGACCCATACTTCCTTGAAGTTGGGTTTACAGGTGCATCCTCAGCTCTTAGAACATTCCCTGGCATATGGCAAGTGGGGAAGTAAAAGAGGGACTGCTATTGGATGAATAGATGGAATTAAAGCCCTTCCATAGAACTCATGGTCTAGGATGACTAGATAATGCCCCAGGCTCTTCCAGCTCCTGTTTTCCAACAGACCCAATTTTGCCATGGCTTCTGGAAACTGGGTCTGAGGAATTAGTAGTTCTCCAGGGGACAAAGTAGAAGAACGATTCAGGCCAAGGAATTACTGTGAGAGACAGAAATACTCACCTTGTCTCTTATTATCACCATGGTTTTGAAAGGCTCCTTGGGAAGTTTGGAACGTGTCAAGTGATTAGATGGAACTTGTTGGAGTGGCAAGTGAGCATTGATTTTGAGGTGATTGAAAATGGATACGTACTCATCTGGTGGGATCCCAATCAGGGTCCAACACCTCTTTAAGCCAGTAGAAATTGCCATTACAATCAATGGTTTGCACTGAGTGTAAATCTTCCAGTCAAATCACTAGGTGGTGATCAATGAACTGCTTTTTTTGATGTCAATAAGCAAATGGTGTGTAAGGTAAGTCGATGGGGGAAAGTTTCCAACTCTTCTTCATAAACTTTTGATTCTTTGGCAATTTACAAATTGCAGCGATGTGCACAGAATCCTCAGGCTTACAGCTTCTTCTCCAGAAATCCTCACTGGTCTCCCACCCATCTGTGAGGCTTCTTGGTTTCCAGTGGCAATATCGTAGCCTTTAGCACATTGCATGGAAAGAACACTAGGGTGTGTCTGAAGTATAGCAGGTAGTTTTTCTTTCATTTACTTGCAATCACATAAATAGAGAGAGGAAAGAGAAAAGAGCACCCCAAACAACCTCCCATCTCTTGCCATTTCGTCAGTTACCTTATATAATCAATGAAGCTCCTAAAGGGAAATTGAGCTGTAATGGCTGCCTCTCAGAGCCTACAATCAGAGCGAGAGCTTTTTGATGAGCCTGATATTCAACTCATCCAGATGACTCTCCTTGGGCTAATTAGGATTGGGTGAGCTTGGGGAAATGAAGAGGTTGGTTGGGAGATAATGAAACCCTCATTCCTGAGCTGCCTCAGAATTATGAAGCTTGACGTCCTGGCGTGAGAAGTCTGTAGCCCATGGGCAGTGAGCACTGTCGGTTGCACATGGTGGCCAAGAGGCCAGAGAATGTGGGTTTCATTCTGCCTGTGGGTATTCTCACTTGTATAGTCACTGTGACCGTAATCAACATTTCTTATCCTGGTCTCCCTGACCCCTTCTAGCCTGTCCATATCTTATCATTTACCTGCTGAATGGCTTTAGGGAGATGATGATGATGGTGATGATGATGATCACTACAATAATAATAACAACAATATCAGCAGCTAACCTCAATTGAGTGCTCCTACATGGATAACATTGTCTAAGCATCTCCTGTGCCTTTACTTATTAAAATTCTTGTCGCCTCCACTCATTTTTTTTTTTTTTTGCATGAGGAAACTGTGGCATGTAAAGGTCAATTAACTAGTTCAATGTCACACGGCCTGTAAGAGCTTTGAACCAGGCTTTCTGGCTCCAGAGACCAGAGAGATGAAGGCTTTCATCACCAGCAAGCTAGTCCTCCACCCAGATGCCGTGTTCTCATTTCTTTAGGGCCGTTGGCACAAGACCCGGGTGAGTGTAGATGTGAGTGCTTTCTCTGTGGATGATCCTGATAGAAATAAGCACAGTCACGTCTTTGGTAACTGGAGTGTCAGACTGAGAGCATATGACCCCTCCCCAACCCCTGCCCTAATGCTCGGAACATAATTTGAAAACACGCCCTTCTCATGGACTGGCTGGTGGTGTTGTTCTGATGTATTAAAGAGAATACTATCTTCACAGCCCTTCAGCATACTGTCCCTTGGTTGAGATAATTATCTGTTACTCAAAGCAGGACCCTGACAGCCAGTCTGACATGAACAGGTCCAATACTGCATTGACATGCATTTTCTTCTTTCTGACCCCCAGCTATATTTTTCTCTATTGGCTTGCATGTTCCCAGTGAGTATTCTGCCATTTTGACTTTTTTTCAATTTGATTTTCCTCCCTAAAAGATTATGTCTTTTTACTCACTCTGTGTCTGACACTCAGCACAGTGCCTAGAGCACAGTAGGATCTTTTTTCTCTCAGGTTTGAATTTTCCTTATTTAATGTTGATATTTATGCATCTGCCAGTTTATTGGACTCATGTTCTAAATTCTGAACTTCTGATTAGCTATGTTATTGTTTTCTCATCTGTCACATTGCAAATGGCCTTATCCAGAGTCTGTGACATGATGACTGGCCTTTTGTGGCCTGTATTAGTCAGAATGAGCTCAGCCACGCTGTTGTAACAAATACCCCCTCAATCCAACTGACTTATAAAAGCAGAGGCTTATTTCACGTCGTCTCTGACATGGGGTGGCACCATATCTTCTCGCTGTGGAATCTGGGTTGAGGGAGTAACCAGTTCCTCAAATTGCTGGTTTCACAGGAAAGACGTTTGGAGGTCTCAGCACAGCATTGGAAAGGGAAGCATGTAGCCTCCATCTGTGTTATTGGCTAGGATTCGTCACTCAGCTCCCTTCCAAGTCAAGAAGGGTAGGAATTGCAATCCTGCAACCTTCTCAGGATGTAGACAGCTGGATATATCTGGTACGCAGCTCTAATGGGTACCACATGATCCCCAAAAGTTCATTGAGTCTAAACTACAAGAAAGGAATCCATTAAATGAGCATACAAGAGAAAAAGTGATGAGTGTTTTAAATGTCAAAAATAATGTGAGGAGAATGGGAAAAAGAATAAACTGTTTGACACATCTGCTAGGTTCAGAGATCCTTGCATGTGGGTTTCTACTGACCTCTCAATAGTCTTATAAGACAGATATCATTAACTCCACTTTTCACCTAGTGGGAAAGATCAGAAACCTTAGGAAATGAGCAAGACCAGTTGAGGCACAGTTACTCTTTCCTCTATCCTTCTGATGTGAGCAACTAGAGGGGCTGGTCCTTATCTCATCTCAGTGGTCTCAAGGACAGCATGTGGCATGAAATAGATTCTCAGTAGATGATGATTGAAGGAAGGAGCCATTTGAAGAATTGCTTCCTGATTCAAGAACCAGGTTCGATCTGCCATATGTATTTAAGTATGGCCAGTAAATGGTAGCAGGTGCACAAGAGCTCCACCACCAATTGTGGCCAAAGCCTTCCAGAATGTTGTTCTTTCTCTCTCTCTCTTTGTCTCCTCCTCAGGGACAAGTTCTCTGGTTGTGGAAGGGTCAGCTTTTTGTGCACACCCAACCACTCAAAAATGTACAGTCCAAGGTTCCTCAATGTGTTTCTTTTTTCCTTATTCTTCTAGTCCTTCTTTATTTAGTATTTATGTTTTAATTCTGCTATTTTTATTCTTTGGAATTTTGGAAGAACGAACAGTAGCACACTTTGTATGTAGATATGAAATGCAAAAACCAAAAAGGTACCAGAAAATAATTTTCTCTTGCCTGTCTGACATGTTGAGCTCTTTTCACTTCTTGAGTAGAAGTACTTGGTGTGTTACCAAGTAGCACAACACTATAAATCCCACAATAAACATATGAACATTTGAGGTAATTATTGTAGAAACAATAAAAGTAAGTGCAAAGTGCTCTTATTCATTAGCAGGGCAATTCTTTTTTTTAGACAGATATACAACCTGAATTAGTCAAGGAAGCCATAACTTCAAGTGGAGGCTCTCCTTGCATCTAATGAGCATTCTGGAAATATTTTTGAGCAACTAGTTTTAATAACTATGCTAATTATAATAGTATCTCTTCACTGAGAGCTCATTGCTCTCAGCATTGCTGTAAAGCATTAAATACTATCTCATTTATTCCTCATGCAACTACATAAAAATGTTGAAACAGGCCAACCTGTGTGTCCATTGTCCAGGTGAGGTGACAAGGTTTTGAGACGGGAAATGCCTTGTCTAAAGATACAGGGCTGGGAGCTCAGTACTGTCTGGCTTTTGAGGTCATCTTTATATTCATTTGACCGTGGTGTCCCCTTCCTAGCATGTGCTGATTACATGGCCATACGATCGTGCACTTCACAAGGATGAAGGGCTATGGGTGACAGACCTACTCCCTAGTTGTATACAAGGGGGAACTGAGGTCCAGAGAGGGGATAGCACCTGAGATACCCTTTCACTTGGTGGCAGGACTGGGGCTCATGTCTGAAAGCCTGGGATTGTAGAACGTGGTTTCTTGGGCTCTCTCTAGATTCAGAAAGAATGAATTAAAACTCATCTCTGCCATGACAGAATGGAGTGATCTCAGGTGCAAATGGGGCTCAGTTTCTTCATCTATAAAATGGATAATTCTATGTGTGCATGTGTGTGTGAGTCATGCCTACATGAGGGTTAAATGAGTTAGTGTGTGGAAACCTACCCCATCAGAGACGTAATCGTTTGTTGCACAAGTATTAGTACGAATCCACTGCTCTTTCTACTGTGATGATTTCCTGATACTGCAGTGAAGTGTTTTTGTGATATTTTTGTTTGACGCTAGATAGAGCCAAGAGGTGAGAGGCTGGCCTTGGCTGGCGTGGGAAGGAGAAGTGGTTTCCATCGATGTGATTTGCATCTGTGACCTCTACTTCCAGGTCAAGACAGTTCTAGAGTCAAGAAAGACGTTGCCCTCTGAGCACCATGCAGGTAGTGAAAGTGAGTTGTCATTAGCACATGAGGCCTTGAGTAGGAAACCCCATTCAACTGTTCTTGCCAAGGTAATTAAAACTTGATTCTACCAGTCCTGCCCGACCACACTGGGGAAAACATACAGTCTCCAAAGCTCTGCTCAGGATGAAAATCCATCCCTGATTGTCCCTTTTCCTGGTCCCTAGAAATGCTCACCAATGACCCCCCAAGTCCCAGAACCCAAAGGAGGCAGCACAGCATGTGAACAGTGTGTGCAGCAGGTCCAGCTCCAGCCAGCTCTGTCCCATGGCGGCCTGGACCTTGGGAAACTCACACCCTCTCTCCTGGCTTCTCAACTTAATGAGGCATGGGAAGGATGGAAGGGCCATTTGCTGTAGCTTCATCATAGACCTCTGAGGAGCTGCATCTCTTTGTGTAGGAGACCATCATTCTTAGCCTGAAGGAGACTGACAAAGTCAAACGCCATAGCATAGGCAGAGTTCTGGAACAAAACCTGAGGCTTGGTGCTCAAGTAATGATAATGATGTTCATCACACTGAATGTATTTTCTTTTTCTTTACAAAACTATGAGCTCCTCGAGTACAGGGGCCCTGTCTGTTTGTTATCTATCAACTCTGATTCTCAAGACACTGTCTAATAGATAAGAAAAGGGGTGGGGCACCTGGGTGGCTCAGATGGTTGAGCTTCCGACTTCAGTGCAGGTTTGGCTGAGGTCACCATCTCATGGTTTGCTGGGTTTGAGCCCCTTGTGGGGCTCCCTGTTGTCCTTGCAAAGCCTGCTTCAGATCCTCTGTCCCCCTCTCTATCTGCTCCTCCCCCACACATGCTTGCTCACTCTCTCTTTCTCTCAAAAATGGGGCACCTGGGTGGCTCAGTCCGTGAAGTGTCTGACTTCTGCTCAGGTCATGGTCTCGTGGTTCATGGGTTTGAGCCTCACATGAGGTTCCATGCTGACAGCTCTGAGCCTGGCCTGCTTCGAATTCTGTGTCTTCCCCTCTCTCTCTGCCCCTCCCCAACTCGGGCTCTGTATCTTTTTCTCAAAAATAAATAGACACTAAAAATTTAAAAAAACATAAACATTTTTTAAAAAGAGGAACGACAATAACACCAACATTTATTAAGCACCTACCTTATGTTAACTGCTGTCCTAAAACTTTCAGCACATTAGCTTCTTGAACCCTTACAACATCCTTACGATGTGGCGTCATCCTCCCGTGTAATAGACGAGGAAACCGGGGCACAGTGAACTCAGGTAGCTTGTTCAAGGTCACACAGGTGTGCTGAGATTGTAGCAGGCACTCATTAACCATTGAGTGGACGGATGAGTGTCTTGCCCGACTCCATCTGTTGACCTTGGCTATGGCCCTCAACCAGTGTGTCTGGCTGGATTTGGGAGAGCCACTGGGGATGGTGATGAGGGAGGCTTTGGGAGTGGCAGGGTGACCCTCCTGTCCTACACACGCAGTTGGAGTGAAGCGATGCGAGATTTTTAAGGAAATCGGGGATAGTGAGTCGCACAGCTATGCGGCTTCTGCTCGCTAAAGCCTCACAAGCAGTGAGGCGCCATCACCTCTCTCCAAGCCACGGTGCATACGTTGGAAATGAAACCGGCTTGTGGTGGTTTTATTTTTACACCTGGTCCGCCCTTGGTTCATCGGCCTAGTTAGCACTTTGGAACCTCTAGCTGACTCTGCACTGCCTGCTAGCTTTAATACGCTTCTACTCCGGCTTGCTACACAGCCCTGATGTCGAACACACGAGGCAGACAGCTGCCCGGAGGCATTCTCTGCAGAAACCCTCATATCACAACAGAACTCAGCTTTCCACTATCACGCCATGCCTCTTCCTCCCATCAGTGAGCAACAGAGCGGGGTACAGACGCCAGGCAGTGTCACAGAAATGTCCTAATAGACACATCGGGGGAAAGTGGGGCAGCCCCCATGGCACACTGGGTGCCTTTCCAGCATGCCTTTTCTTCCAGATAAGCCCATTACACGTCATTAGCTGCTCTTCGAAGATCTGTTTGCGTGCCACACTGTGTGGACCTAAAATGCTAACCTAAAGGAAATTGCCATTGTCTTCTTCACAGCCGCCCCAACTCCAAGACATTTGCATGAGGGCGTATTTTGATTTTTCTCCTTCCAGGAGATGAACTGTATCCGTTTCCCTGAATGCAATAATTATTTTATTGCCCTGGCTTCTATCTGGGCACACATTCCATTTTCAAATGTAAATAATCATTTCCACCTTTAATAAATTAGATGGAACCTGTCTTGCTTGGAGAATGAACATTTCAATATCTTCAGACACGCAATGACATCGTATCAATATTTAAAATCATTTTATGCATGTATTGCAGGCTGTCCAACTTCATTAAGGCCATTCATCAAGCCTCTAGCTAGAGTGTATTCCCATTGGACTTGTAGGCCTGGGGGCCTACCAAACAGAAATTTAAACTAACTTGCCTTTTTAATTCACATTATTCTCAAATATTCTCTTTTTTAACTCCCTGCCATGACTAAGGCATTTAGACTGGGCCATGATTCGGTACATGTCAACACTTAACTGACACAGTCCCCATTAGTATGTCTGAATATGTGTGTCCCGGTAAAATACAGTATCCATTCCTCCCTCTTCGTTGATAAATTACCTCTACTTCCTCCCTGCACTTGGCAATAATTTGAGTTTATTGCTTGATGTTTCTGTTAAATATTTACAAACATTTTAAACTATGTATAAAGGGAAACTTCAATGTTTTCTAAGTCTCATTCTCTCCCCCGACTCCAAAATCATAAATCTCTTGATCTATTTTTTATATTCCTGAGGCTGCCCTACCAGCACGTGCGATGCTGGGAATAAGAAGAATCTTGAAAGTAAGACCAGCCGCTCTCTTGGCCGCCTCTGTGGATCAGGCCAGATTTGTCCCCAAGATGTGTATTATTGAGCTGACACTGAAATCCTGGGCTGTAATGCCAGTAAACAATTAAGGCATGCTGAGGAAATTGCAATAAAGCCTTCCTAAGTGGAGTCCCGAGCCGGAGAAGGCTGGAGAGGAAGCCTTCCTCTGTGAGGCCACCTTGCCAGGGAAAGCCAGTGCACTGCACATTCATATTTCAGGGGCGACCAGGCATTGAGGAGCTAAATGGCTCTGTGAGAAAAGAGCGGGGCATTGCATTCATTTCTTAGGGCTTCCCTAACAGAATAGCACAGGCTGCGTGGCTTAAACAGTGGACATTCTTTTTCTCTCATGGTAATCGAGGCTTGACGTTCAAGATCAAGGTGTTGGTAGGGTTGGTTCTCCTTGGCTTGGGGATAGCTGCCTTGTTGCTGTGTCCACATGTCATCTTCCCTGTGTACAAGGACTGCTGGTGTCTATTTATGTGTGTACTAACCTCCTCTTCCTCTAAGGACACAGTCCTATTGGGTCAAGGACCATCATCTGACCTCATTTTAATGTAATCACCTCTTTAAGGGCTATGTCTCCAAAAGCAGTCATAGTCTTGGTTGGTTAAAGTCTTCCATGGTGGACAGAGTCTATTCTTCTTTGGCTCATCTAGCACAAGCCCACTGTCTCTCTCTTGAATGAGTACTAGAGCAGCTCATGTCTTCTCTGAAGTTCTTGGAAGCTCTGTGGCCAGCTTAGCTTCTCTGAGTTCCTGCTTCCTCTGGAGTCCAGTGGGGATAAAGATTATTTATTTTATACAGTTGTTCTAAGGATTAAATGACTTAACAAATGAGGAACTGGATGCCTGACAGTAGGCATCCGACTCATGTCAGAAAATTGGAATCAAATGGCATCAGGGAGGCAGCATTTAAACTTGTGCAAAAAATACACAGTGTTTGTTGAGAGAGAGTGGAAAAGTGAAGGTAGTCCAGGTGTACGAAAGAATTGAGTGTGGTCTTTTCTTCATATTTCTTCCCAGTTTGGGGGCTTTACTTTTTCATGTTGAGCAATTGCATTTTCATGTTAGGCATGTGTTCAACATAGTAATAGAAAATTATTTGAGTTACTTCCAAAAGAAAGTGCTTATATATAAAAAAATTGTTGAGAGCTCCCATAATATTATATTGTTCTGCACTGTGTGTGCTGAAATCCTCAATCTTTTCCAAATTCAGTACTTCACAGTTTTAAGAACCCTTCATTTTAGAATTGAATGGGGTGTTCTGGGCACGTGCATTGCGGACCACTTTAGTCTCCCAACGATCGCACTGATAATGTTAAGAGCGCTCCGGCTACATGGAGTACAGCCCTGGCGTGCATCTGCCTGCTCTCATGAGCCCCTTCTAGGCTGGAGGCAGACTGTCCTCTGGAACAACTGTGCCCACGTGGGTAATTCTGGGCTGGACCCACTCCAAGCCTGGAGGGCTCTGACACAGGCTTCTTGCTCTGGTTTTATACAGAGGTCTGAATCCCAAGGAGAACTGCATGATTAGGTAAGGGACTGTGGGGTTCATTTCCACAAGGCCAGCAATGAAGAAATCCCTGCAGAGTTGATTGTCCATTGTTGGAAGGACAGAGACAAATAGTTGTTAAAATTCTACCCTGTGCCAATTGTGAGGATATAGACTTGCGTGGTCTTTCATGTAAAACAACTGGTGCAAAAGTCATGCAATGTGAAGGCTGAAGCTCAGAGAGATTAAGAAATGTTCATACAGATGTTAACGACCAGTCCTGAGTCCCTTATTCCAATGGCCATGCTCTATTCACAGCAAGTAGGCAATGTGGGGGGAAATGACATCTTAGAAATGAAAGATGGAGCCAGGTCTTGAACCAAGTCTTCTGACTCAGTCTAGGGTTGCTTGTACTCATAAGAAATTGGTACCATTTGCTGAAAAAGAAATATTCCTTCATTTTCTCCAGTATCAGGTCCAATGTCATTTTCATTCACAAACAATAAGCAGCATATAAATAGAGACCATTAGTTATTGAAGAAAATCCTGCCAAGAGACAGAGGCACAGGTGGAAATATAGGGATTGAGGCACGGGGACAGCATGTGGCTATCCAAGGTGCTGAGGTCAGACAGCTGCCCAACAAATATCCATTCTCCTTGTCTTACCTTCCTTGATCCCAAATTCTTTAAAAAAATTTTTTTACTGTTTATTTAGTTTTGAAAGATGAAGAGAGACAGAGCATGAGCAGGGGAGGGGCAGAGAAAGAGGGATACCCAGAATCTGAAGCAGAGAAAGAGGGATACCCAGAATCTGTGCTGACAGCTCAGAGCCTGACATGGGGCTCAAACTCACAAACCAGGAGATCATGACCTGAGTTGAAGTAAGACTCTTAACTAAGCCACTCAGGTGGCCCCCTTGCCCCAAATTCTAAATCAGACCCCTGACCTTCTCTCTCAAAATGCCCATTTTTTCATTTTCCTTTTGAATTACAAATATCATACTATACAATGTGCATGTTTCTTTCAGGCACTTTATTTCCTAGCTGTAACCCTCATCTGATTTTCCTGAGACACTGGGGTCTGTGTCTGTGATTTCAGAGTTAACATAGGACCTGGGTTTACTGGAATATGGTAGAAACTTAACAAACATGATTTGAAGGCATGAATGGGAACTAGTCGTTTTCTTGCTCTTCTCAGAGAAGGTGTAGGAGGAACCTATTTTTGGACATACAAAATGAAGACTTGAATTAGTATTGTACCTTTGCCCTTCACTTCTGGGTGAACTTGAGTCAGTCTCTTCACTCTGGGCCTTAATTTTCTCATGCATAGAAAGTGGATAATAATACGACTTTTCTGCGATTCTGTGAAGATGAAACGAGACTGAATCTGTAGAAGGTCTTATAGAACTCAGTGGATAGCTACTTGTTGGGATGTTTGCTGACTGTCAAGGATTCTCTTCCCCAAGTGGTACTGTCTCCTAGAGTCTCAGCCAGGGGAAGGCTTAGGGCTAAGACACACACACAAAAAAAAAAAAAAAAAAAAAAGTCTTTTTTCCAGTAGCTGGTGATGAAGCACCGGCTACACAATTGTATTTGGTGAAATGAACACAATGACTGGGGTGACTCATGAAATATCTCAACCAAATATACCCTCCCTCCTTCAGAGGGGAAGCCACACAGAGACCAGACATCTGTGGACACAGAGAAAGACCTAGCCCCCATGACTGGAGACTCAAAATAAAGATTAAATAAAAAGGAGTCAAAACGGGCCATGTTCAGCATTGGTCTCAACTATGTGAGTGCTGGATAGGAAAGTTCCAACTCTCTAATGTCATAGTTCAAAGGGTGAGATTATGTAAAAGTTATTTATCATTGTGTGACATGAACCTAAGGTATTGCTTATAAAACACCAACTCTACTTTAAAACATGGCTCATTCACCCCATTCTTAGTTCCAGAACACGCATTCCACCATACTTCTTTTGTCCCTAATTCTTCAACTTGTCAGTGGATTGCTCTCCAGATTCATTTAAACAAATAAACAACAAAACCAGGAAACGTCTTTTTTTTTAATAGTTTATTGTCAAATTGGTTTCCATATAACACCTAGTGCTTCTCCCCACAAGTGCCCCCCACCATGACCATCACCCCCTCTCTCCCTCCCCCTCCCCCTTCAGTCCATAAAACCAGGAAACTTCTTATATTGTTTTCCATTCCTTACATGGTTTGTGCCCAGTGATTTTGTTCACGTTCTTCTATTTGTATGGCTAATTCTTCCTTGTACATGCTACCTTTGAAAATCCTATGCTTTTGACATTCCTGCTGGTCTGGTTATATGGTCAGCATGGGATGCTGGCCCCGTCTCATGAACCCAACACCAGAGAGGCCATAAAATTAAGGACCTTGGGAATGGATCTGAACAAGTAATATGAATATTGCAAGAGATTTCTGCAAAGACCAAAGCCAATTATCATGATCAGACGGCCCTCAGTGTCATTTTTAGTAGGATGGATATTGAAGAGGAAAGTTTGCCTATCTTCCCTTTTCTTCACATTACCCCTGATGTATCTCTGACAACTATATGACCTCTTTGAGGCATAAAAATAGCAAAGCCCAACCAGTGGGGCATGCAGTTAGGGAGAAAATATCACCCCTCTGGAAAAGTTTAGGATCCAGGTATCAGCAGTGTTGGTCAAGAGCCTGGATGATAAGTGTTTCCATCTTTATTTCCTTTCACATCCTTCAAGGAGGCTCTTTGGGAAGAGTCATGTGTGGAGACAGGAATGAAAGCTACACAGCAACTTTGGGGTTATGAAGCAAATGGCATGATCAAGCCCAAAATTAGATACTGGATCTCTTTATCCTGGGAGTGTATGAGGAGCACAGCCATAATACAGGAAACTCTACCCCCAACACTCAAGGATACTGGGATCATGAAGCAGACACAAGCTGTTACAAAGCAGAGTCAAATGGAAACACTAGGGGTATAAATATAAATAAAAAGCAAAATGAATTCAGTTTAAGAATAAATAAGTAAGCTAGATCAGGTTAAAGACTTTTCTGAGAAAGAAGCAAGCAGGCATAAGGAGATAAAGCATATCAAAGGAAAGCTAAAATAAGGGAAGATCAGGAGCACATGCTTCAATATAAACATTATAGGCAATCATAGAAAGAAAGACAAAATAGAGCAAAGAGAAGAAATATTTGAAAAACAATAATGATACAATAAAAGAAAGAAAACATTCATATTAAAAGCTCTATAGAATGTGAAACAGAATATATAAGAAACAAATCATACTTAAACAATATAATTAAAGAGTATCAAACAAAAGTAAAGAAAAACAAGGAACAAGCTCCCAGAAAGATCACTTATACAGAAATAACAATCAGATCAAGTCTGATTTCTCAGTAACAACACTGAATCAAAAAAGGCCATAGAGAATAATTTCAAAATGTTGAATGAAAATAACCTTAAATCTATAATTTTATACCCAGCTGAACTATCTTTTACAATCTGGGCAAATAGGGGCACCTACTGGCTCAGTTGGTAAAGCATCCAACTTCGGCTCAGGTCATGTTCTCACGGGTTTGTGACTTCAAGCCCCGCATCGGGCTCTATGCTGACAGTTCAGAGCCTGGAGTCTGCTTCAGATTCAGTGTCTCCTTCTTTCTCTGTCCCTCCTCCACTCATGCATTGTCTCTGTCTTTGTCTCTCTGTCTCTCAAAAATAAAATAAACATTTAAAAATATGGGAAAATAAAGACTCAGAAGGCTTACTACCCAAACACACCTCCTTTGAAAACATTTTTGGAAGACAGACATAAGTAGGAGGCTGCTTTGAAGAATATGGATACTAAGAGTGAGTACATAACTTAGTACACGTTATCTCGTGTGTGTGCCTGTGGGTATATGTGTGCAGGCATGTGATTGTGTGTGTGTGTGTGTGTGTGTGTGTGTATTTAAAGCAATATCCAAAAATAATCAGGTAAGAAGATAACCCACTAAATAATAAAAACATAAATAAATTCTACATAACATAGCATAATACTAACACATTTGCTGGGGTGCAATGAGGAAGGGGGTTAGAAAAAGTGTTTAGTTAATCAGAGAAAGGTGAAAACAACCCAAATCCTGCTTATTCTGAGGAGAGATAATGATCTTGGTTCTCTCTGATTTGCCCACCACGCTGAAACCTAGGTTGTTGCCTTGGCTTCTTTACTTTATGGCTGCATAACCTTCAGGAAGTTTCTCCTTCTCTCTCTGACCTTCAAATTCAGAATTATGATAATACCTGCCATGAAAGGCTATTTGTGAAGTTCGGATGTACAGCTTGACTTTACTACACAGTTGCCTTGGACACAATGTTGGCCCTTAGTGCCCACTGGTCAAACGCCACCATTTTTGTTGGTGAAAATGTGGCTTATGTTTACGTGACTTTTTTCTTCCTGACTATGGCAAAGGCAGGCAACAAAAAAATATTCAATTTTTTTTCTATGAGGGGTAAGGTGGCTCAGGGGTAGAAAGAGGTAAGTCACATCTGAAAATCACGTTTCTTCCACTTAACTTTATAAATGTAATCTTCATGACTTCACAAACTGTTGCTTTTCTTTCTTTCTTTTTTCTGACCCAGTGTGCATCTGTGGCTCGAGAGATCAGGCCCCCCCCACAGGGCCATTAATTGCCCGGTTTGTTCCCTGGGAGTAAAGCATGGGCACTAACACATGTTCATTAGGACACCTTAATTGGAAACAAGAATCACCATGGCTACCGCAAAACATGATTTAAGAAGAGTAAAGCAGGCTGGTCAGTTTTCATTTGGATTTTGTTTTATTTCATTTTATTTTCAATTCTCCCACAGGCCAGCCACAGCAGCTTCACGATAAAAAATAATGGCCTGAGAAATGTCCTTCTGTAACATCCCCGTGGCTGTGTGAGTTTGCATAACTCAGACGTGTCTGGAGGGACCCATCTTTTTCTCGGATCCTGCTGAGAGTGAGTTGGGGTACCCGCACACGGGTGACTTGGACCCCCCAAACTGCTACCCTGGGAGGCCCCAAAGATGATCTTCAGGGAACAATGTGTTCCTTCTCTAGTCTCTCCTTTATTGTACTTGTTCAAGTGATAACCTTTCGAAGTTCCCATCCCCTAGTCCAGCTGTTAGGCTGGGGACCCCCGAACAGTCTTCATTTCCATAGAGAGAGTCCAGCAATCTGCCCGTGTGTCTTCCGATCGCTGCCTAGTTTTGCCCTGGATCCTGGAATGACAGAAGCTTCGAAATACGACCCAGGGCGCCCCTTGGTCCAACGCACAGAGGTGTGACGAGTCCTCCTTTTTCGTGGCACTTTTTTCTTTATTCTTTGATTAAAGTCTTTTCTCTTACTTACATCCCCCATTAAGATGTCTCGGTGTCATTTAGGGTGTTAATTGAGAGGAGGTTTACGCTCATCAAAGCGATTATAAGTGATAGTTAAAAATTTCTATATATGGCCTGCGCTGGAGTCAGCACGGTGGGGTGCCATTTTTCCCCTTTATCCAACTGACATTGGTAATAATAGATGAAATTATTACTAAATCACAGCTGCAGAGATGATATCATGATTTTTTGTGTGTAATCTTTGATGAAAAATTAATTTTTGAGAGGGATAATTTAAAATGATTTAAATAGTATTATACTGAAGTCCTTGCTGGTAATTAACACCAATCTTGTCAGAAGTGAAACCACTTTTGCAGCTGTTTCTAAAGATACCTACAGTATTTGTAACTTTTCTGTGAGTGAAATTATAGTGTTTGGACTTTATTTTTACTGCACAAGGACCATTAGAAGAAAAAGCCGTCTGATAGAACTTTTGTTCTTTGAAGCCTCGATCCTGTTTTGTGTTCAAAGCTCCCCCCCGCCCCCCATGCTTGTTTAATTATCTCCAGACCGTGGATCAGGGCAGCCCGGGTCTGTATTTTTATTTTTTAAACATATACCTTGTGCATCCGTCTCTTTAGTCTCCCCACATATTAGTTACATGAGAAGAAATAATTTGATATGTGAAGGATTTAATTGACAGAACAGATGGCCAGTCATAAATGTTCGTTCATCTTCATCAGTGACTTGACTTTTCTTCGAAATCCCCTTCGATCACAGAGGCAGAAACCCTCTAACGAGAACTAGCTGAAAATAGACTTTTCTTTGCTGCTTTCTCTCCATACTTTAAATGACAGAAGGGAGGAAGTGAGGTGTGTGCCGTACGTGCTCGTCCTATATATAAAGACCTGCAGGAGAGGTTAAAAAAAAGTGAGATAGTGAGATTTAAGTGGAAAAACAAATGCATGAGTGTAGGGGGGGCTGCATATTCTTCGGAGTCTTGAGCTTTGCCTTCTTCGGTTTGAACATGTGTGCTGAGTTTTTGACAAGATATATGGCACCAGATACTCATGGCAATTGTAGTCTTCTCCGCCCTCTTCAACTTTCGTGCTGGAAAGGGGAGGAAGGGAAGCAGAGGGGGAAGGAATGAGTAAGGGGGAAGTGGAGATGGCGAAGGAAGGGAGGGACCAGAGGTGAGAGACGACACAAGAGCTTCAGAAATTGTCATCCTGGGTCTCTGTTCATTGAAACCGAAGCACCAGCCTCGGCTTCTGCTGTGGGTGCGATTTTCTTCCCGTGGAGAGCAATGAGCGCCGCTCTGAGCTTCCCTTAGGAAAAGAGGGACCAGGAAAGGTACAAAAGAAAGGTCCTTCTGGGAGCAGAAGGCCAGTTTATTGGCGGAGGTGGGGTGTGCGTGCCTGTGGACTTGGCAGCACGGAGCTCCCATCAGATACGTCGGCTCATGTCGTAACACTTGATGGTTTCTTTCTCGGCTGCAGGTGGAGGGCAGTTGGCAGGGGCATCTGAAAGCTGATCAACCAGTCGTGGTGCCTTGGGTGGCCCTGCGGATGCCTCCCTGGCCAAGAGGAGGAGGTCCCTGGGAGTGAACAGGCGTGCCTGTGCCAGGCACTCGAATGGGGACAGCACCTTGCAGCCGTGAACATTATAAACATGTATCTTATTTTAAGTTGACTCCTGAGTACGTGTGCATGCCAAGTGTATTGTAGGTGTTAGCTTATCAAATCTTCCTCTAAAACCCAGGAGGTGGGGCCAGCATCCTTCCACCCATGGAGAAAGGGAGGCTGGTGTGCCCCCCCGTACATGCCCTGTGCCTGGAACAGGGCTGGAGTCCTAGAAGCCGCACATTAAATGTTGATGGAAGAAGAAATCCACTTCCCCTTTCACGGCTCTGTGAACGCTCCGGCGCCTCTTGGCTTTGATCTCTTTGATCTCTGGTTCAGGAACCCATGGATTTTAGAATTAGAAACTCCGGCTCTTACCCTCCTTCAAGACTGTGTTTGATGTCATTGCTTCCTTCAGCAGGCGCCCCTTCCGTCAGGAGCCCATGCCTCCGGAAAGTTCGTTCAGGCCTGTCCTGACCCTCGCCAGGTTTTATTTTAATGACGCGCTTCCAAACCGGTCTCTCCCACCAGACTTTCATTTCCCTGATGGACGAGACCAGGCATTTATTCCCTGAGGCATGGACTGCATTCATTTGTTCATCCAACAAGCATTTCGTAAAGGACCTATCAGGTGTCAGGCACTGTGTCTGGTCCTGAGGATGCACAGATAGTCCTTGCTCGCAAATCCTGCAGAGTCTGCTGGGAAAAAGACCAGGAACAGTTCACTGCATGAATAAATTCAAAAATAAAGGAAAAAAATTAAATCTGATACCCTTGAGGGGAGCGACTGGCCAACTTTCTTTGCAAGAGGTCAGCTAATAAATATTTGGGGCTCTGCTGGCCATTAACACCCCTTGCCCACTACTCTCCTTTGTCACTGCAGCTCGGAAGCAGCCTTTAATGATACAGAAGCAAATGTGAGTGACTGTTTCAGTAAAACTTTATAGAGACAGGCAGTGGGCTGCGTCACAGACTGTGGTTTGGTGACCCATGCCCTAGGGCCTCGGGCTCATTCACGTTAAAGACAAGACAAAATGCACTGTGATGAGTGATATTTCCCAGTCTGTGTGTGTAAGCTGCTTACACGGTCGGAGGGGCGTGGGCTGGGCGGATTCCTCAAGGTCTTCGCTTCCTGAAGGGCCGGCAGACCCTCTCGGCCCGCGAACGCCTGGGAGGGCCCGGCCGCGTGTATGGAGGCCCAGGCGTTTCGCCTGGTCACAGGCCTTAGGGCTTTGCTCTCCCTGGGCTCTCGCAGCCTTGGGAAACCTTGCAGGGAGGCTCACCGTGTGGCTAGGCGGGAGGGCGAGGCCGGCGTGGGCGGAGGGCAGAGAGCCCAGCCAGGCCGGCCAGCAAGCCGGGATCCCGCGCAGCAAATCGGCGTCTCCGCGCCAGGCCCGTCCGCTCCTCGGGCACACTTGTCAGCGGCCTGTTTTCAGAAGACGATCCCACGTCCCAGGAGCCTGGAGGCCGGTCTCTCCTGACAGCGCAGGGCCCCCAGCTCGCCTCTCAGTCTGTCCCTTCCTCAGGGCAGGGCGTCATTGTCCTCACCTCCCTGTCCACGTTCTCGGGACTTCAGGTCGGTTGACGGGACATCGCTGGCTGCCACGCGGGACTTAGATGGCCCTGGAGGTGGAGCACTCGTGCGACCAACGTGAGATTCCAGAGGCAGGTGGCCGGTGGCGGGTGGTGGGTGGCGGGTGGCTAGTCTGCCCTAGAGGTTGGAGGTGTTTTTAGATGCGGCTGCTGCGGCCCAGGGAGGTGAGGCAGCGTGCGGAGTGGCCTGACCGTCCGGGTCTTGGGCCTGTGACACAAATGCGGGCCCAGTGTCAGGGTCCCTTAGTGTCCTTCCAGGTGCGGATGACTTAGCGGCCCTTATCAACACCCGGTTCACAGGCCTCTTCCTCCTTGAAGCCTCTTGGATTGTCTGGTGAGTCCGATACTTCGTGGGATCCTGGGCTTGTCTTGGTGGCTCCAGGTCCTCAGACTATCAAGTCCACGAGGGCAGGAGAGATGTCTCTTTCGTTCACTGCCACATTCTAGGAGCTGGCAGGGGCCCAACATCAAATAGAGCCCTGTAAACACTTGTCCTGAATCAAGGGCTTGGCAAGCTGTCTGTCCCTCCTGCAATCACGTTAGTTCCTTGCAGTGACCTCGGCAGGCCGTGTGGCCTGTCATTGCCCTGCCCCGCACCCTGAGGCCCAGGGGCATCCAGGTAGCCCTGGAGTCTGGTGGGCTGAGCCTGCTCAGCCCTGCGCACCTCTCAGCCTCTGGCCCGGGGCCTCTGCACACTGTGGGAATGTGGGTGAGTCCCTGGGGGCGCAGGGGGGTGGGGAGCCCAGGACGATCGCTGTGTTGGCCTGGCTCCTGAGGACCAGCGCCCCGCCCGCTCTCAGGCTGGACTTGTCCACGCAGGCCGGCACCACCCAGAACTTCAGCGAGACCCGTCCCCCTCAGGGCTCCCCCTGGGGCACCACGCCCGCTTCTTGTCTGGTCGGATCTTCGCCTACAAAGGAGCCCACACTGAACCTGCTCTAGCACTCCACCCCACCCCTGCCCTGTGCGCAAGGGGCTGTGCTGATCGGAGCTCCCTTGGATCAGGGCAGGGCCCAGATGGGAGCCCGGCCCATGGAGATTAGGCCCCAACAGGGCGGATTAATTTCCAGCCATCTCTCCTCAAGGACAGCGTGACTCAGGCTGAGTGAATGGTATTGCCGCTGGCAAGCTGGTGCACGTCTGTCGCTGCAGAGCCCGCTCTCTCTCTCTCCTCACACCGAGGTGTGCCCTCCTCGCCCCTGCAGTCTGTTTGCTGCCTTTGCCACCCAGGACAGTCCTAGGTAGGTAGCAGGCACTCCGTGAAATGTTTTCAGAAGGATTCCGCGACCGAACTGGGGGTTCGCTTTTCAGATCACATGCACACACCTGCAGACCCATGTCAACCAGACCGAGGATCAAGACTCGTTACGTAAGTTTTCAAATACTCTTAGAATTGACAAAGAACCAGCCAAATGGGAAATATCCAGATGGGTTCACTACAGCAGGGATGGGCAGCCTCGGCTCCGTTGATATTTGGGGCTGGGTCTGTTTCTGTGGGTGCGCATTGGAGGTGCCCTGTGTTACACTGAGATGGAGCAGCACGCCTGGTCTCTACCCGCTAGAGGCCAGTAGCATCACCTTCCGGGCGTGACAACCAAAAAAATGTCTCCAGACATCACCTTGTGTTCCCCGGCACGGAAGTGGCGGGCAGCTCTGCTCTGGAGGAATTATCGCAACTCCGCATGGCTGGTCGCATTCATTTTGTAGCCTGTATCTCTTGGTGTGCCCAGCTGGGTCTCAACCTGGCCTTTGGGGCTGGGATAGGAGGGCCAGTGGAATCTGTCCCCAAAGGGAGATAGACAGATTTAAGTGACACTACACCTTCCCCCAGAATACACACCCGTCCAGCCAGGCTCCCCGTGTCTTCCTTGCTCTGAGCTTCCAGCTGGCTGTCCTCTGTCACCTTTGCCTGGAAGTCCTCCTGATTCACTGAGGTCCGGTCCCAGTGCCACCTCTTATGTAGGATCATTACCGATCCTGGTGACATGCCACCTCTTCTCAATTCTTTAGTCATCTTTAAAACTCTATTTTAGCACTGAGTCCAGTCTCCGCTGCCTCACTTCTCACTGAACGCGGGACAAGACGTTCTGTGTGGAGACTCAGCACATCGTGTTCATCGAGGTCGTGAGCCGTCCCATGGGTGACCCGAAGGACATGCTTAAAAATCTCTAAACCTCAGTTTATGCATTTATAAAATGAAAGGTAAAAAAAGCAGAAGCCAACTTCTTATGTTTTTGTCCAATAAAGAGATGACATTGCAGAGAGTTTAGTTGACACTAACTATTATAATTTTGTAGCTGCCTGCAGCAGTAGATGATGAGACCCCAAGGGGTCGAAGGCTACGTCTTGGTCTAGTACAGTGACTGGCCCATAACAGATGTCCAACAATATGTCTAAGAGTGAACTGAATTATGAATCTTTCTGAGGTTTGAACATAGGCTTCTGTTTCCATAAACTGTAACCTGGTATGAAATGGTAGAATCACTCTGAGCATGAGTGAAATGAGGCATACTGTGGCAGCCGGAAATCAAAGACGGCCCCCAAGATTCCCATTCTCCTGGTTTACACTCATGGTATGCCTTCTTCCGTGGACTGCACGACACTGGTGAGTACGACCGGATGTCCCCCTCTGAGTGCATTGCATTCTATGGCAAAAGGGATTCTGCAGATGTGACTGAGGTCCCCTATCACCTCTCTTTGAGCTAATCAAATGGGGGGTTATCCTGGGTGGGTTGCACCTGACATAAGCAACAGCAGCTGAGGCTCTTCTGCTGGCCTCGAAGAAAGCAAATGGTCACACTGTGGACTGCCTAAGAGGGACCTCGGTGCACAGATCGGAAAGTTGACTCTTTCAGAGTGTGACCCCCCTGTTCCCCCACAGCTGATGACAGCAACAAGGGAAGAAGGATCTTAATCACACAGATGCCAGGAACTGAATTCTGCCAACAGTCGCACGAGTTGGAAGGGAATGTCAGGCCTCAGATGAGACGTCAGCCCAGAGGACACGTGCATGTCACCCGTGAGACCCTAAGCAAAGAACACAAACCTGACCTATAAAACTGGAACAATGAATGGGAAGTTGATAGAAAAATGCAGGGCTCGCACATGGCCCAGGAAGGACTCAGTGCTCACAGATGATAACTCTCCTTCCCACTTCTTGCTCCTCCATCTCCTTTTTTTGCAAGAAGTACAAAGCTCCATCCTCAGACCCAGAAGGGCATGAAACCCAGCTCTCTTCTTCCCCCTTGTATCATCCAGTAAAGCCCCAAGGTGGCGTGGTTTGCACGACAGCCATTTCTCTTTTCACCGCGGGAGGTTGGAGGCCCAACATCAAGGTGTCAGCAGGATTAGATCCCGCTGAGGCCTCTCTCCTCGCTCTTGGAGGTGGCTGCCTTCCTCTGTGTCCTCACGTCTCCCCTCTGCACCTATGCGTGTCCAAATTTCCTCTTCTTATAAACACACCATTCATACTGAAGTGAGGCCTGCTCCTATGACCTCATTTAAACTTAATTATGTCTACACAGACTCTGTCTCCCAACACAGTGAATTCCGAGGGGCTGGGCATTAGGACTTCCACATATGAAGTTTGGGGAGACAGAGTCCGTGACGCCTCCTAAGGCTTGAGTTCATGTCTACTTGATGGGGCAACAGAGTCGGCCTCGGCCGATGCACAGAGTCCTTCCCCTGACAGCCTTTTCACCATCCTGGCTCTTGGATGAGCTCCTTAGGTTTTAATTGTGCACATGGGCTCCTCCTCTGCTCTACATGGCTTCATGGGGACCCTGTTGCAGCTGAGCTGGGCATGGGAGTTGGTGAGGCCCGCCAGGGCATGCAGTGAAGGCCCAGGCAGTTCATGAAGCTGCTCACTGTCTGCAGACCTAGTGTTTTCCTGGTGCTCCCTATAGAAAGAGACCCAGGGGGCACGTGGGTGGCTCAGTCAGTTAGGCATCCAACTTCGGCTCAGGTCAGGATCTTGTGCTCCGTGAGTTTGAGCCTGGTGTTGGGCTCTGTGCTGACAGCTCAGAGCCTAGAGCCTGTTTCGGATTCTGTGTCTCCCTCTCTCTCTGCCCTTCCCCTACTCAGCTTCCCCCTCTTTCTCTCTCTCTGTCTCTCCAAAATAGATAAACATTAAAAAAAAAAAGAAAGAAAGAAAGCACACAGCTCCCACAGACCTCCATGACTGGTGTCCACACCTTCATCTCTCCCTTGCATCTGCCTTCTCTCCCAGGCTGGGCTCAGGAGTCCAAGAGAAGGGAAGCTGTAACTTCATGACCCAGAGTTCATTGTTTCTGGAAAGCTCTTTGTTGTTGCTGCTGTTGGACAACAGCCAGGGAAACCCAGCCGAGCGTTTCATTCCTGCCTCGATGCTCCTCACCTCTGAAGCAGTGAATATGAGAAAAGTCTGGCTCTTCCAAGGGGGTGGGGATGGAGGAGGGAGAACTTCCAGGTGGGAGGGAAATGTTAGTTCACATTTTGGAAGTACTATCCTGCTACAGATTGCTTACAGCTTAGTACAGGTTCTGCCACAGCTGTCATTTCAAATAGTCTGTCCCAGGGTCTCCAAGAGGGTTTCTTCAATTGTTAGGCATCATACTAAAAAAATATGTTTTTTTAATGTTTGTTTATTTTTGAATGAGAGAGAGAGAGAGTGTGATCAGGGGAAGAGGCAGAGAGAGAGAGAGAGGGAGACACAGAATCTGCAGCAGGCTCCAGGCTCTGAGCCATCAGCACAGAGCCCCATGTGGGGCTCCACCTCATGAACCGTGAGATCACGACCTGAGCCAAAGTCTGATGTTTAACCGACTGAGACACCCAGGCGCCCCTACCATAGTCAAAGTTTTAATCGGGCATCAACGTTAAGGGGCCTCACACACTTGCAACATTTAAGACTCCTGGCAAAACCCAACACCTGACCCGATGCCTTCATGGAACACTGGACCCCTAGCCCACCTGCTGCGGAAGGCTTGAGAAGTAATTGTGTTTAAGTTGATAGAATATCTGGACTCAGAATTAGGACAAAAACACATCTAGAGAAAACACGCAATAAGAGCTTACACACAATGGTTTTAAACATTTACATTCTAATCTGAGAGCCGGTTTGATGAACATCATGGTGAATCTTTGGTGGGTCCTCCAATTCCTTCTGTTTTCCCCTATTGGTCTCCCAGAGTGTCCATCTTCTTCTCTGACTCTCCAACAATAGCCACAGTGATTGACTAAGTGGTGGGCACCTGACTGAAGTTGGGCCAATTGTAGATCCTTACACGTTCGGCCATCAGATTGGTTGTATGTGGGCACACGTGATTCAGGCTGGGCCAATCTGAGCCTCCTTTACAGATTCCTGAAGCGAGGGCTGCATGTGGATGGGTTGGGAGCAGGTAAGTGGGAGACAGGGAGAGAAGGAAGGATCTTCTGTCTCTGAACCAGAAAGGTCTGAGCACAGAAGTTGCTGGTAGCCAAGAAAAACGGAGTGCTGGGTGGCATGAAACCAACTTGCTGAGAAAATCAGAGGGAGAGCGAGGGGATTCTGATTGTCATCCTCCTTTCCTACTCTGTGTGTACCCTTGAGCACCCCACATTTGGGGTTGTGAGCCGTAGATGCTCTATTTTGCCTAAGCTGGTCGTGGTTGTGTTGCTGTTGTGTATAAACAAAGTCAGCCTTGACTAAAGAAGACTCAAGGCAGAGGAAGAGATTGGATTGTAAGAGTTCCACCTCAGGCAGACTTGGGTTCAAACCTGATGTCCTGATGCTCCATGTATCATCTGGGATCTTGAGCAAGATGATTGACCTCTCGGGCTTTAGTTTCCTCATTTCCAGAATAAGGAAACTGGGATAATAAAATCTCTCCCGAGTCTGAAGATGCAGATTGGCATCCCCCCCCGCCCCAGTTTGTAAAGTCATCATGGAGAAACTTCGCCTTAAAGCCAATTTATTAAGTCCATGCTGCATATTTATTTTTGTATAGTTTTTGAAATTCTTCATTCCATGTGCATGAGTCACGATGTCCTATTACAGTGCCTCCTTCCCTTGACCAAGGCATGTGACACAAGGGTGAACATGGGATGCAAGATGGGTAAATCAGTATTCCTCTAAGGAATAGAGAAGATGTCTTGTCCTTTGGGTCATGGAGCAGTTGTCTTCCCTGAGACCTGGAGAAAGTCTGTGTTTAATAAAAAGAAGGGTGCTGAACACTAGCACAGAATAGAGAAGATCCACAATAGAGAATGCGTGGAATAACATGGAATATTGGTGTGACTGAATCCAGCTTCATTCTGGATCTGTCCATCACCAGTAACATCCTAAGTTTATACACGTTTCCCCCTCAAACTACTTGATATTGGATTTTTGTTACTTGTATCTAAGACAGTTGTAATGTTAGATGACCAGATGTTCTTTTTTGTCTGGGAGAGTCTTGCTTTTATTATGCCTATTATCGTGGTGCAGTTACTAATACCCCCTAACTTAACTCTCAGAAGTATTCTGGTTGGATGATAAATTCCATGTGACTCAACGTGGTGCACATGTGCCCGAGTATAAAAAGAGTGAGAAAACCATATATTCAGAGAAAAATTAAGGTAAAAGAAGACCACAGGAGCCAAAGGTCTTATCATAGAGAGGGGAGCTTCTCTTCTCCCAGCTCTTGGAAGGAAGCAAAGGATGGGATGACCGGATGGGGGGGAGGGTGGGATGCTGGGAAATCATGACAAAAGAACAGTTCTGAAGATAATTGATCCAAAGCACTCCTTTTGGCTGCCTGCTTTTAGGGGATTTTCCAGAAGGGAAGGTCTGCTCTGCCTGGCTTTGCCATCTCCCTGATGTTGGGTCCATATCCAGTCCCTTCCTGAGGATTCCAGGTCCTAGAGACCCCCAAAGATTCCGCTTAGGAATAACCAGAGCACTAATCACATCCAGTCCTCACCTTATAGTCGGAAATGTCCAATGCTACCTGAGTTTCTGACGGGATGCAGCAAAGAGACATCTGTGAGCACCCTCCACTGTTGAGACCTTTTCTATTTATTACCTATTTTCTAGGGAAAGATGTGGTTGAATCACTTGTGAGAACACTATTTTCATTGTGAATTTTGCTCCACACCTTCCAATGCTGCCATCTCTCTTGGCGTGGGTCATGGTGACGTTAGTATCTCCCTCGCACCCTCTGGGGATGACACTGACTTCAAAGAAGAATGATAAATACCAGAATCAGACTGGAAGTAAAGAGATCCAGAAGACATTACCTCCTAAGCATAATGGAGCGTGAATGGCGCCTGAAGAGTTCTTTGCAAAGTTCTGAAGAAAATAAAGATGTTTCACGGACATATGCAGCCTCCAGTACTCTACAGAGGCTGGAGCCCAGCATCATGAGGGAATGCCAATTTGAAGAATTTGGAATAAGGAATTACTCAGAAATAGAAATCGTTTTGGCAGAGTCGAAATGTTATATCAGTACAGAATGACTTCAAATTAATGGGCAGAATTCAATTTTGTTCATATGCATGCTCCAGTTTGGGAAGGGAGTCAAGTGCAAGGTCTACATGGGGCTTTAAAAGACCCTGGATTTTCTGACAACTTTTTCTTCTCACAAGTTAGTTTTTAGAGATGAGTTTGACTGAAGCCCTGTGCATATTATATAAGGGATGTGGGAGTTCAGACAACAACAGTGACCCGGAGGGACAATTTGGAACATATTTAGGTCCAGGACACATTGCTTGAGGCAACCAAATTATTTCTTGAGGTAGATCAAATTATTTCCTGGCCCATGTCATGAAGTCGTGGGGTTTGGAATGTGCTAAGGCTGCTTACCTTGCCAGGGAAGTGGATGTGACATAATAGTAAGCGTCCTGTGTCTGAGTCATGTGTGTATGTCTGTCTTTATCTCCACCGAAGTCTCTTTCATCTGGTGATGTCTACACACCCAGACACACACAGAGCCCGCGCCCAGTTCAGAAAACACTTGCTGAGGCCCCACTCTGTGAGGAACCTTGGGCCGGGCCCTGGTGGCTTCAGAAAGACAGACATCCTGGTATTTCCCACCATGTGTTTACTTCTCTTTAATCCTAACTAGGGGAGTGAAAATGCTAACTGTCACATTCAGGGAGCCCACTGGCATTTACAAGCTGCTTTCACAACAACCAAATCCTGTGAAGATAAAAAGAGCTGTTCTTCCCATTCTACAGATGGGAAACTCAACTCAGAAAGGCCAAACCACAAGCTCATGGCCACCCAGCCACGCAGAACCCACATCTCCACTTCCTGCTTCTTCTTAAGTTACTTTTAACTGACTCACCTTTCTGTTTGACATTTCAAATTTCAGTAGGTGGACGATCCTAAGAGTGGATATGGTGATAAAGAATTGAAGTTGAAGAAAGGGAAACTTTTCAATGCTTTGTACCATGAAAACACACGTGGACATGAGGGAGAATGAATATATTTGCCTTGCGTTTTAATATTGTGACTTCTGAACTTGGGGGATATTTTACTTTTAATTCTTTCCTCCTTAAAGCTTTCTGAGACCATTTTAGGGGGCCAATAGCCTGGTTTAGTCCCTTCTTCCCTTCATCCCACCCTACTTCCTCCCTTCTTCCCTTCTTCCTTTCTTCCCTTAGTGAGCCATCCATTTTTGAGAGCATCCCCACCAGTAAAAATAGAGCTGCCCTGTTTTCACAGTCATAGAATGGTCCATTGGATGGCTATACCAAAGCTTATGTAGCCAGAATCCTCTTGTTGGATATTAGTTTATTTCCCATCTTGTGGAAAATGATAATTATGATAAGCTCTTTAGGAAATTCTGTTGTTCCCTCAAATTTAAGAACCTCTAGCATACTGCGATGCCAACATCTTCACTTGCCCTTCTGAGCTTCCCATAATCCCTTCACCTCCATGACCACACCGCCAATGGCTTCCTCCTGCAGTCACTGAGCCTCATTGTACATGTTAGCTCCTCACCCACATTTCCTTGTCTTTAGAATAGGTGTGGTGGAGTGCCCACTGCTACTGGTGGTTGAGAGGATTAAAGGTGTTAATGACAGCAGAAATCCTAGCACAGGGCATTCCCATAGCACCAACTGGGCAAATGTTGGTCCTTCCGCCATTGCTAGTCTAATTACCAGGAACATGTCATGGCCAGGATGCTGAAGAGCTGGAGACGGTTAGCCCTCACTCCCTGGAGGGACAGAGATAATTCGGATTCTCTTGGAAAGTCGTCCGTTGACCTGCATTAACTCGGGAAGGGGGGTGCTAGGTAAATTGATCCCTCTCACTTTTTGATTTGGAAGCCATTTATGGGCAGGGACCTCAGGACTTGGAAGCAGAGTTTCTGTATTGACACAACCAATGAAACGGCTCCTCCCGGATTCAGGTGGGGTGGAATCCAGGAAGCAAAGCTACCATGGCAGTTTTCTCCTTCCACGGCCCGGATGACTGAAGCCACAGTTTCCTTCTTCCCCAAGGGGAGGAACCTCAGAGATGGCAAGCCTGCCTCACACACTCCCTCCCAGTGGGAGCTGTGAAATTCTGGGATCCTGTTCAGAGCTCTTGTGATATGCTCAGAGATGATATTAAATGTTTTATATCATTTTGGCCACGATACAGCCACACTTACCTCTGATTCTGAAGCAGCTCAGAATTTCGGGAGGCCTCTCCTCACTTCCTGACGCACCCTCCTCCCCAACTCTCTTCTTTACCAACGAGGACAGAAGCTACGCTCCCATTTCTGAAACACTGTAGGTGGGCCTTCTCGCTCTCGCTCTTTCTTACCAGTGTGGGCATTGGATATGTGCATTTTCTCTAGGAAATCAGATACCACACACTTTAGAGTAAAAAATAGACTCTTCTAAAACACACAGTGGTGCTTTGGCCAGTCTACAAACTGGATGGCATAAACACGAAGCCCAGGTACCCAGAAGTCATAAAATACCTATTTGATGTAGCTTTTATTTGCCATCAAAGGCTGTTATCTCGCAACACAGAACCAAATCCCGTGGCAAACTTTGCTTTGCTTCCATCAGATAAGCATGATTCCTGTAGAACTTCATTTATCTAACCTACCCCCAACCTCCAGGACTGGGGAGAGGGCTTATTGCCTTGAAACTCTCTGCCTTCTGGGGAGACCCAGATTGTCAGTCAGCTCACAGGGAAGAGAGAAGAGGGCTCTTTTCTGTGTCCACAACTGCATCTCCCTCTCCCACACAGTGGTGTGTGTGTGTGTGTGTGTGTGTGTGTGTGTGTGTGGCAGGGCAAGGGAGGCACTCAGCCAAATACACAGTTACTAACCAGTGCTTATTCTGCGCAAGGGTAGCCCTGTCTGCCGTTGGGTGGTGTGGACACTAAGTTGAGTAGGATCCAGTCTCCATCATTAGCCCACAGGCACTTGGGAGAGATGGACAGACACACAGACCCAGGTAACCATGGGTTGCCATGTGAGGAGAGTTTAAATGTCATGGAGGTGTCAGAGAGCTTCCTAGAAGCTTAGTGCTGGAACTGAGGTGTGACGGACAAGTAGGCATTCCCTAGGCAGACAAGAGGGGGAAGCTAGAGGGCATGGCTTTTTGTCAGTCATGGAGGCCTGGGTGGCAACAGTGGGTCCAGGGACAACAAGTTCAGGATAGCTGCACCATGGGATGTTCGGGGGTGCATGAGGGGCATGGTAGCATACCTCCTTCATCAGCTGGTTCCTCGACATCATTGCCAGGCTGGCTGGCCGGCAGCATCCCTGGCTTCTCACAAATGCACAGGCTCTCAAAGCTGTTGATGTCTTCTCAGTGGGACCTTGGGGGCCTGGCCCTGCTCTGGCCTCTCAACTCCTGTGCTAGGAATAGGCAGCTTCCTCTTTGCTTTCTCTGCCTATAGCCTCCCTTGTTTCTGCAATCTATCTTCTCAACCACATTGAATTACTTTCTCTAAATCAGGACCCTCAGTGAATCCTAAGTGTTAACATCAGTGTATCCTGAAGGGTGGTTTTGTATCCGAATCACCTGGGGTAGAGAAAGTCTTTCAAAAAATGCACTTTCCTTACCTGTGCTCCAGACCTACAAGAGCAGAATTTGGAGATGGGGCTTAGCGCCTGTTAAAGACACACACACACACACACACACACACACACACATACAATCACACAGAGTGCATTGATGGAGCAGAAGGATTGATTGACAAGGTCATGTACATACCTGGGACAAAAATTTAACACAAAAATGGTACAAACAGCAAAATTAATTCTCTTATCCCCATCTCCCATTCATTTTATTTACTCCAAGAAACAGCCTACCATCATAGGGTCATGAGCAATTTTAACACAATGGCAGCATGGAATTCCCTGTTTCTCATCTTGTCTTGGTGACCTAGCCATCTGGCTTTGAGACTATTTTCATCGGTATATAAAATTTGTGCCATTAAAAAATCTTAATGTTATTTATTTTTGAGAGAGAGAGAGAGAGAGAACAAGTGGGGGAAGGACAGAGAGAGGAAGACACAGAATCTGAAGCAGGCTCCAGACTCTGAGCTGTCAGCACAAAGCTTGATGCAGGGCTTGAATCTACAAACTGTGAGATCATGACCTGAGTTGAAGTCAGACACTTAACCACTGAGCCACCCATGTGCCTCAAATTTGCCCCCTTTTTAAAGGCTGAAGTGTATTTCATTGTATGGGTATCAAAGAATATTTAACTAATATCCCTTTGGTGGATTTTGGTTTATTTCCAATCCTGTGAGGACACACTTATAACACCTTGTGATTCTGAAGCTCAGTCCATACTGCATAAAGTCTAAA
Organism: Suricata suricatta; assembly: GCF_006229205.1. Taxonomy (NCBI): domain Eukaryota; kingdom Metazoa; phylum Chordata; class Mammalia; order Carnivora; family Herpestidae; genus Suricata; species Suricata suricatta. The sequence goes on along the minus strand of NC_043708.1, from coordinate 6,531,632 downwards.
TTCTTAACTTGGATCACCCATGGTCTCCATGGATTCATTTCTCACTGTATTTTCTTACTGACATTGGGAAAAATCAGATTTTTTCTTATAGAGTAGGCTGTGCTATGTGGTGTTACATCTTGCTTTTGTTTTCTAATATTCCTTGTATTTCTGAAAACTTCCACGTCCATCTGCAACCCCAATTCTTGGCTTTCCAGGTTCGTGTGCTGACTGTTGTCTTCTGTCTTCTACCTTAATCTCTGTCATTCACACTGGTGGGAAGATGACCATTTGTTATGTTTCAGAAACAGAGGAAAAATAAATCTTGTCAAATTCAGAATTGAAAGTTTACATCCAAGATGGCAGGGAAAGTCCCAAGAGTGGTCTGAGGTAGTTCCAAATCAGGAGCAAAGGTAGTTTGGTATGAATTACCAGTATATACTCTGACAGAATTAATGTTTACCCTTCTCGATGTGACGTTTTCCCAAGTTCCACTTCTTGTGCTAACAAAGATGTCTCTGGCATGAATTGTCCTTCATCCCTGAGAGTTGGGTTTAGTGCTGACCTTCAGTAGGAACAGGGAAAATCACGCCTGTCTCTCTGTATGTTCTCCCACACATACACGTCTTATATGTCCATTCCTCCCTTCCCACCCAGCTCCGAGTTTGTTATAAAAATACATAGAGAAGTCATCAATTCCTGCTTTGCTGCCCACCTCTCTATTTTAAGTTTCCCTATATAAATAACTTCCCTTACCAACTTTGTAATACTCTTGCTTAGACCAGGTGGCTTGGGGATATTCGCTTTGGCTTCTCCATCACCATGATTCCAAGGATGGGCTCATAACCTGGTAACAGCAAACCAGAGTGCTTCGTTACCCCCCATCAACCTGACTGGTGCAGAGATGGGCACATGACCCAGCTCCTATTCTAGGAAGAGATCATCTGATTGGTATATTTAAAATCAGATGTTCAAGGCTGGGTCAATCAGCTGTGGTCAGGAGGTTCTGATCACTTGGTAAGAACAAAAATGCTGGAAGAGTCTTCCCTGTGAATGTTGGTGATGGGAGTTTGTTCTAAACTGGGCTGACTTTACCTAAAATTTGCATTTATGAACTCAGCTAAACATTTTAACTTTGGAAGGTCAGAGTCTCTTGTGTACCCATGGGCCTTTATGCCCATTTGTCAGAATTGAAAAAGTCCTCAGAAATATTTGGTCCAATAACCTCATTTAGCAAATGAGGAAACTGAGGCCCAGAACAAAGCAGCGAGTTGTGCACTGCCTGCCAGTGAGTTTGCTGCAAGGTAGCACTGGAAGCCAGGTCTCCTGACCCCAGCCTGGCTCTCCATCCATTAATCCAGGCTTCCTCTCTCCACCTTGCTTTTGTGGTTTCCTAAAAGGGAGGCAGATGAGAGAGCATGAACTTGAAACACAGGAGAATGCCTCAGCCTTTAAATCCATTACCGAGGGAGGTAGCTCCACTGGACCCCGCTGCATGATAATGTGCTTTTCTTGGACCTGGCCTTGGCTTATTGGCTGGTGCTCCATCATCCAGAGCCTTGTTCCCAGACATTTTCATTACAGACTCTGTCCACTATGACGTTTTGGCACCGTGCCATTCCTTGTGTGCATGCCAGAATGCTTTTATGACACCATTAAAAGAAACCTAAGGAGAGTGGTATAGGAAATGAATTCCTGAAGGTTAACATGCCTTGTGTATAGGTTTGACCACCAGTGGCAACTCCACATGAAAACGTGCAAATGACCAGTCATCAAAGGGAGATCCAGTCTACTCTGCCTTGGCCTGTGTAGCCTGCCCTTCACATACTGTCATCACCACCAAGACCATCACAACCGCCCCAACAATGACAACCATCACTACAATCATTACAATTGCAGCCACAAAAAGCAGGAGGAGGTGGTCATGTAGAAAGAGTAGTACCCATCTAACTTTGCCCGTGTCTGTGCACACCTGGGTCTGTGCACACCTGGGATCTCAGCCCTGCAAGTGGTGCCTCTTGTGCCCAAAGAACATGGAAGGGATGGCCAATGGCTTTGTCTTCTTTGGAGTCATCAGTGGTAAAGGCTTGTAGTATCAAAGGCCTGTAAGAACAGAGAAGACATTGCTGTCCCTTTGACATGAGAAATAAATCAAATACTTGGGATAGGAAATATTATTGGGACACCTGGGTGGCTCAGGCCATTGAGTATCCAACTTCAGCTCAGGTTACGATCTCATGGTTTGTGAGTTTGAACTCCGCATTGGGCTCACTGCTGTCAGCTCAGACACCACTTTGGATCCTCTGTCCACTTCTCTCTCTGTCCCTCTCCTGCTCATGTGCTTGCTCTGTCTATCTCAAAAATAAATAAACACTAAACTATTCTTAAAAAAGAAATACAATTGGTTTGAACATAAAAAGTTCAAGCAATGCATCTTGGTTATTCTGATGCTAAATCTGAAATATGTCATTATAAATAATGCTTTTCCTGTATTAAGAATAATGATGATTATTTTATTTAATCTGTAGTAGGTATTTCATTAGTGCTTTCCTGCACATTTTCATAATAAATCCCCCTCTGCTAAGGTGACCTGAAGGTATCTCTAGTCCTTGAATTACTCACACTAACTCACTTTTTCTAGGATCCTGAGTTTGAATGGTAGTTCTCTCTCTCTCTCTCTTTCCCCCCCTCCTCTCTCTCTCTCAGTCTCTCTCAATGGTATCCTAGTTAATGTTTAACAGTTGGCTTTCCAAAGAAAAAATCTTCTGATTTGTGGTGTTTTCTGATTTCTCTGGTGTAAATAATCTCATCAGGGCCAGTTTCAAGCTCCTACTGTGATGTCACTGAAGGAGTTTGGAAGAGATGGGTGGTGGCATCACATTAGACCTGCCAGGTGTAAATAACCGTGGGGGCATAGGCAAAATTAAAACATAGAGAAGTTCAGAGTATTTGTTACCTTTGTCTTTAATACAACTCACTTAAATCTTTGTACAATTTACTTTTTTAAAAAAAATTTTTAAGGCTTTTTATTTATTTTTGAGAGACAGAGAGAGACAGCATGAGCAGGGGAGGGTCAGAGAGAGAGGGAGATACAGAATCTGAAACAGGATCCAGGCTCTGAGCTAGCTGTCAGCACAGAGCCTGATGCGGGGCTCGAACCCACGAACCGTGAGATCTGACCTGAGCCAAAGCCGGACGCTTAACCGATTGAGCCACCCAGGCGCCCCACAATTTACTTTTTAATGATATCTGAGTTTAACAACCGGATAGTAAAGTTTCTGAAGAATTTCATGTCCAAGTCTCATGAGGCAGTCTGAGCCATATTGCAGCACACCTCCATTTCCTCATCTGTGAGCTGGGGGTGGTGCTGGCAGGGGCCACAGGGGGTAATTGGCAATGAGAAGAGTCAAGACCTGTAGACCTTAGAAGACAATCTGGCCGTAGAAAGTGCTGGATAAACTGCTGCTTTGTCATCAGCTGTCCAGACTGAGGCAAGGTCTTTCCACAGCAGTTTTACTTGGGTCTTCAGCTTCGCATCATGGGGTCTTTGCAGAGGCAGTAGGATGTGGAAGAAAGAAAAAGACATTCAGTTCAGTCAGTGCTGCATTTGAAGCCTGGCCTCAAGCATTTTTTCTTTAGCTTCTGGAACTTCTGGTTTTCCTGTTTGTAAAATGGGTTTGAGTAAAAATGGAAAAGAAACCAATGAATAGTGTGTATAGAACATCTTACACATAGTAAGTGCTCAGTAACTGTTAAAAGGGTATTCCCTTCTGCCATCCAAACTGGTTGATAATCACTCAGCAACTAGGATGCCCTCCATTGAAGCTAGTTAGACTATGTTCATGGAAATGCCAGTTGAGGGCCACAGGCCTATCTTACTGTGTCTATGCACTGTAAACAGCACAGGAACTCAGATACTGCCTCTGAGCTGAATGAGAAGCCCCATTCTACTAGCACCTTGACAAGACTTTCTCCCACGACTCTTCCCTTTATATATATGTGCGTGTGTGCGTGTGTATGTGTGTGTGTGTGTGTGTGTGTGTATATACACACACATATCTGCTCCCTAGTTGGTTGACTGAATCACTCTATTCACAAAACAATTCTTAGACAGAGCGTTTTCAACTAATTATGCCTTAATCCCATGGCAGCCCCCATTTGAAACATTAGGCATCTTTCCTCTTATTTAATTTATATTGATGAGGGGAGCATTCTGTGCACCATAATCAGTTAAAAGTCATGACTTGCCTCATTCATAAATGCCGGATTGGTACATGACCTCACATTGGTCGGACCCCCATGAGGCCGCCCAAACTGTACCAAGAGGGGGTTGCTACACATTCCTCTTGTAAAGTCTCGTTGCTCCTTGGTCTTGTTTTTCTTGCTCTTTACAACCCAGAAAAGCAAAAGTATCTTGAGATTCTGATATTCCTTAATCTTATTACATTTAAAGCACTTTATTCTTTTTTTATGTTTATTTATTTATTTTTAAAAGGGTCGGGGGAGAGGCAGAGAGAGAGTCAGAGAATCCCAACAGACTCTGCACCATCGATGCAGAACCTGATGTGGGGCTCGAACTCATGTACCATGTGACTATGACTGAGCTGAAATCAAGAGTCAGAGCCCAACTGGCTGAGCCACCCAGGCGCCCCTTTTACCTCATTTTTGTAAATAATCAACTCATATAGTGAACCTCAGTCCTGGTCTGAACTAAGATGCTCCATTAGGCAGCTGCCTGGAGATTTAACTAGAGTTTACCCCAAACACAAGGCATCCCCACTGGTTGTGGGAGGTGCCATTTGTAAATAGCTTTGCCTGCTCTTTCCTTTTATGTGAATAAACTGGAGAGTTTAGTTTCTGGGTACCCACCTGGCAACCTTCCCAAGAATTAAATTTGCTTATGATATCACATACAGCCTGTGAGACGCTCTGGTCTCAGTTCCTCTGTCCCTCCCTCTCTCCCAAGTACATTGTCCCAAATCGGACTCGTGAAGTGATGGTGGAGGCTGACAAGATGTGCATGTAGGCAGCTGGAATAGTGAAACAAATCACTCAGCAGATCTCCCTCTGGTTTCGGGGTCTTTCCTTGAGTGCTTCTCCTTCATCGTCACTCCTTCTCCTTTTCCACTTTGTACCCTGACCTTGGGGTTTGTTGGGAATGGGCAGAATTCAGCAGAGAACTCACTGAATAGTTCATTCTTCCTAGTGCCCGTGGCCACAGCCAATGCAAAGGAGCAAAGGAAGAAGATGAGCTTGGGACGCAAATGGTTTTTCTTGAGAGAGATGAGGGAGAAAATAATTTACGTGAATTGATGAAACACCACCCACAAAAGGACACCAATGCAACATGTTCTAAACAAATACCACAGTGTTCTGAATCCTTGTCAGAGCATGTAAGGCCACACTCTTGCCTTCCCAATCTTTACTGAAATTTCAGTGTGAGAAATGATAATGTGAAGACCCAGAAGCACCTTGGTTACATGTACTTCTTTTCTTTCTTTCCTTTTTTGGCATGTGTTTTCTTTTTCTTCTTTTTGACTTTTATTTATTTTTGAGAGAGAGACAGAGACAGAGACAGAGCTTTAGTGAGTGAGGGGCAGAGAGAGAGAGAGAGAGAGAGAGAGAGAGAGAGAGAATCCAAATCAGGCTCTGAGCTGTCAGCACAGAGCCTGATGCAGGGCTCGAACTCATGAACCACGAGATCATAACCCAAGCCAAAGTTGGACACATTAATCGACTGACCCACCCAGGCATCCACATTTATTTCTTTATGAGTGTAATTTTGTCCTATCAGAAGGACACAGTGCAGTGTGGCATGACCACCCCCTGACCACTCAAAACCCTTTCATTTTTGTCCTTAGTGATAAAGTCTGATTTCATTTGGGGGTGGCAACGGGCCTAGATCAAAGCACTAAAATATGGCCAGTAATCAACCTTGTCTTTCCTGGTTTCACTTCTGGCTGCAAGAAATCACAGGACACAGCTCTGACCAATGGGACATCGTAGACGCTGTTGTGGGGGCTCTTGTGAGTGTTTCTTAGCGTGAGTTGACTCAACTGACACGTTCCTTCTTCACCCTTGTACTTCCTTCTTCCCATTGGGAAAGTGATGCACTGTCCTGAAACAGTAAGCGGGCTCTCAAGTGCACACACATGCACACCTACAAAGCATTTATCTGTGCACGTGCATTCATGTGCATCACACAAACATGCCCTCATTCACATACACGAACGTGTAAACCCATGCTTACCCACATGTGCACACAAACATTACAGACCTACCAGCCCATGAGATGCACATATATTAAACACCCTGCTTTGCACGCACACACACACACACACACACACACACACACACACACATAGATATTCTTTATCTGCCTGACTCAAATGCACATCCATCATGTGTTAGCCCACATATGTGGAGTCACACACACATTTAGACCCTCCTGGCACACACACAGACTGAATGGAGCAAGAAGTGGGTAGAGTCTGCAGGAGACATGTCGTATCTGAAGAAGGATTTGGGCTTTATCCTTGGGGGAATTATAGTTCACCTACTCCATGTGCTAAACTGTACTGGGGACTTTTTGTAGCATTTGGTACAGAGTTTGGATCTCAAGAATTTTACAGTTTTCAAGGGGAGGGAAAAAAGAGATCTCTGTATTACTTGGAAAACACTGAAACCAATATGAACAATGTCACAAAGCCATAACTGAACAACCACCGTGGCGGGGGTGGGGGGACAGCAGATTGAGGTTTCCTGGCTAGAATCCTATCAGAGGTCAGTAATGAAAACCATGCCTGACCAAAGCTGCCACATACAGTTGTATAGGATGCCTACTGTGCAAGGGCCCTAAGCCAGCATCAAGCCTACTCTCTGCTCTTTAAGCCGTTTACTTGTCATGGGACTGTGCACTCAAAAGGAGGGTGTTTTTGTTTTTTTTTTCTAAATTGCACAAAGGTGACCTATGGGCTGGGTTCAGGGTTGTTATTGAGCATGTCTATGATCCTCTATCCAGGTTCCCGTGTCTAATCAGGTGATTAGATCTCAAAAGAGTCATTTGGCTCTAAGTAGCTTTCCTATGTGGTTCCTTGGCTGGCAGTCAGCTTTGCCTCCGCACCCCGCATTCACAAACCATGAGGCTTTACTGTGGTGCATTGAGCAAAGTGAAAGGGACGGAGCAGACAAAGCGCCCCAAACTACCTTTAACCAACACAGAGCAGCGTGGAGAGAAATTGATTAAAATATGCATTCCCCCTAATAGAGCGGCTGGTCCCAGCCTGGAAATTAATTAATGCTAATAGGACACAATCAAAACTGCTTTTGGAAATCTTCTTAGAACATTTACTAAAATGTTCATCTTTTTAATGCATTTGCCCGAACCACCGAGACTAAAAGCTTCGCGTGTTCCATGCGAATGTGACGGCGTGGAATGAAAAAAAAGGAAGGAAGGAAGAAAGGCAGAAAGCGCGCTCAGGCTGTTTCAGGCCTGCGGACTTCCCTGCGAACCTGAGCCTGCGGGGAGGGCCTGGCCGGACGGCTCTGAGAGTCCGGAGATGGAGGGGTGGCCTGGGCACTGGGGGTGCATCTGAGCCTGCTGCACAGGGACTGAACACAGCAAAACCAGGTGGAGAAAAGGCCAAGAACTGAAAGCAGAGGCGGGGGTCTCCAGGGTGCCGCCTTGGGGCGAGGATACGAGGGAAGGAGAGAGAGCTCCAGGTAGCCCGAAAGGGTCCCCCCAAGTAACAAAGTGGTCTGGGTCAGCAACTTCCAAACAGAAGGGTTTTGAGGCCTCCCCCTGCCTCTTGGGGACCAAGTGTCTGCCTTGTAATGGGTCCCTGACTTGGGACCCCCACCCATGGGTGCTGTATCACTCCCGGCCCTGGAGCAAAAGTCCTGGGGCTCATTACCAGCATCTTGTCATTCAGTCTCTGATTTACCCAGTCACTGCTTGCCTGCCTCCTGCTAACTACCGGCTGAGTACCGCTGCTCCCTCCGAGCTCAGAGTTTGGTGTGGGAGGCAGATTCATGGGTGGGACAAGTACAATGTGTCCGTGTCTTGGAGATTTGTCCCACTGAGAAGGGACCCTAACCCTGCTGGTACAAGCCCTTCGGAAGGCTTGGTGGGACAGGGATGGGCCGAGCATGGAGGGAGAGAGGAAGAGGGGTACAGAGAGACCAGGGGTCTTGCTCTGGTTTTGCAGTGTGTGTGTGTGTGTGTGTGTGTGTGTGTGTGTGGTGCGGGGGGAGCTGAGGCAGGCGTGGGCGCTTGGGGACAGAGGCAGGCACGGAAAAGCGGTCTCTGGTGAATGAGCGGCAGGGATCAGAGGACACTGATGGGAGGAAGCCAGGCCAGCCGCTGCCATGGACCTGTGTCCACCCAAGTTAGGACATCCAGTTCTGCTCTCAGGTGGCAGGGAGGCATCCACAAAACCTCGAGGAAGAAGTTGCCGTGAGGACAGAAAAGCTCCCCTACTCACTCAGCTCCTAGATTTTGAGCGTGTTTCCCCAAACGTTCTCTCCCCAAGATTCCGCCAGGGCTTCTCAACTCGCCCTACTGAGACCCAGGGCCTGAGGGTTCTTTGTAGTTAGAAGCCTGCCTGGTGATTCTTTTTGGAGGCCTAGCAGCACCTGTGGCCCAACCTGCTAGGTGCTGGGCAGATGGACAAATCTTCAAACATCATCGCACGTCCCCTGAAAGGAAGGTGACGGCTTCCGGAGAGATGAGGAAGCTAGTCGATGACGTCACCATGTCCTAGGTGCTGTGGACCAACACTGACCTTTGACTCCTAACCTACAACCTCAGCACCTGCTCTCCAGCCAGGGCCTTTGACGGCTTTCCATGTTGACTTACCTTTTGTATTTGCGTATGTGTTACCTGAAAAACTGGAACAGAATAGGAAAACACATGGCGGTCCTTTTTTGAAATAGAATTTTTCCTGCTTCCTTAGTGCTTGCTGCTAACAGGAGTGCATGGAAGGTTTTCATTAAAATGGGGCCATCGATCTTATTCTATTATTCTCTCAGTTGAGGTGAGCTTGTTTAAAAATTTTAATTTCTCAGAACTCATTTTAAAATAAACTGAGAAGATGAACACGAATATTTTGATTAAAGAAAAACCTATCAGTTTCTTTCATAGTATGTCAGTTTCCGGCATCGAAGGAAAGAAGGGGGCTGAGTGGCCACAAGCCTGAATTCAGGCCCAGAATCTTCCAAGGTTGAACCCTGAGACCTCGGGCTAGTCTGTGCTCTTTGATTTCATCTCCTGCATCATGGACATTTTATTTGCTCCCTTGGGTTGTTGGAGAATTCCAAGTGAAATCAAGGCTTCGGAAAAACCTTGAAACCTGAAAACACGTGCTGTATCAGTATGAAGGGTTATTGCGGAAATAATTACCCCAACTCTATGGGAGGGTCCAGCGAGATGCAACCAGCCATCGGGAATGCACATATTAAAGCTCAGTGCTCACTGACCGACTGTTTCAGTTTCAGGGTGTTCCTTAGTTTCTCTGAAATTCTGTTTCTCCATCTATAAAACTCAACACAGAACGGTATGGGGTTTTGTAAATTAGAGGCAAAGCGGTGCCCAAAATGCTGAGCACAGTGTGAAGCAGAGAGTACACTCAGAAAGTCACTATGTTATTTTTATTGTCGTCACGGCTATTATGATCACGCTTGTTCATTTTTCAAGCACACTTAGCCTAACTGTATATTTTAAAAAATATATATGGCTGGATTTTTAACCAAAAGCTAAGTCTTTCCGTGTTTGCGCATGGACGGGGTGTGATGTACACGTCTAGCCTCATTGTGTTTGCACAACTGCACCGAGTTATCTTCTGGGCGATGCTTTTAAAAGGTGCTGTTATACAGTCATCGAATGTGTGTCAGACTGTCCGTGGCTAATCGCCTGTACATGGGACCTCGTTGTTCGATCCTTGTAAGATCAAACACACCTCGTGGGACTGTAATTTTATTAGCGCCATTTTACAGATGAGGAAATGGAGAGCGCTGGAAGGAAGGCAGAGAAGACTTTATCTTGTTCTCTGCCTTATCTTCAGCCCTGCGGCAGCACCAGGCTTGGAGCGGGCGCACGGTGAACACTGGACCGACCCAGCGGATGGATGGATGAAGGAGACGTTCCATGCATCCCCCAAGATGGTCCCAAGCGGAGGAGATTCCTAACCAGGTGGCCTGGCTTTAGTCATGCCACCAGGCTTATGGGACACGGGTATGGTCCCTTCCAGGGACAGCGGCCTGCGAATCCATTCCCTGGGCACTTTGTCTTGTCCCTTTCTTAGAGGGCATTCCCATCTTGCCTTGGCTCACCTCATATATGCCCACCTCTCTCTCCTTGCAAACTGCACCGGTCCACGTGTCCGAGCTGCCGCTGGACCTCCAGCCACATGTCTGATGATTATTCATAAAAGATCTGATAGCTTTAAGAGATATTGCTTCAAAACAGCCTCTCCCATTACTTACGAGGACACTGATGCCTCCCGTTCACTTAGTATCAAAGAGGCGCCAGGCATGGCACGCACATTTTCTTTTCTTTTATAAAAAGTTTTAGAAGTTTATTTATTTTTGAGGGAGAGAGAGAGGGAGAGAGAGCACGGGCATGGGCAGGGGAGGGGCAGAGAGAGGGAGACACAGAATCTGAAGCAGGCTCCAGGCTCCGAGCTGTCAGCACAGAGTCCGACATGGGGCTCGAACTCACAGACCGTGAGATCATGACCTGAGCCAAAGTTGGCACTCAACCAACTGAGCCACCCAGGCACCTCTATATGTGCATTTTCTTATTTTACCCTCACTGCAATCCCATGAAGTGATGTATTATTATTATTATTATTATTGATTTTATTTTTATCCTTGTGTTACAGGGGAGAAATCAAAAGAACAGAGAGGTGGCAAGACTGGCAGGTGCCAGAGCGTCTTCAAAGCAACTGCACTGGGCAGTGACACCACGCACTGCCCTCTCCCTTCTCTGCTCTTTGTCTGGGGACCATTATCCAGCAGGTCCTGGATTTCCTCTCCCAACTCCCAGACATGTGACCCAAGAGACATGGGCCCTGCTCCCGCTGGTGCCAGGGCCACTGTGGCTGCTGGAGGCGCCCAAGGCTGCCCTGGACTTTCCACAGAGGGACCAGAGGGGCCAGCTGGGCTGTTGTGCAACTTTTTAATCATTAGAAAGTGATTGGCTCAAATAGATCTCAAGCGCTTGTCAAATAGGACAGAGAGAAGCCCCTGGCTTTCGATCATGGTCCACTCACATTTCCTAATCACTGGCCTTGGATCTTGGATCTTGTTGGTGGCTTGTTCCTTACCGCACCCCAAGACTGGAAGCCAGTAGGTCCCGACTCCCCTGCGGATGTGTTAGTCACACCCAGCCTCCTCCTTCCTGTCTTCCACGGCTGCAGAGTGTCCCCAAGGCAGCTCAGAGAAGACGGCCATCTCATCCCGCAGGCTCTCCCTCCTCCACTTGGGGACTGGGCAATAGACAGAGCCGGGCTGGACACTTAGCTCCGCTGGTCAGCTCCACGTGTCCCCCGCTGGACTGAGAAGCTCGTGTTTCTGACCATTCTTTCCTTTATTGGGAAAATGGGAGAGTGTCACCCACCTGGCCTGGAGTGAATGGATGCGCCGACCAAGATCCATCGTCCCAGAGGGAAACTCACCTCTTCTTCTGGTTGTCCTGAGCCATGCCTCCCTTTCCACAGCGACATCTCCAAAGCATATCCTGTGCTCACGGCATCCCACGGTCCCTTAGACATAGGTCCAGATGGGCGCCCATGACCTCCAGCCTCACCTCCTCTCACCACCCGTGCCCTTTTTCAACTCCGGCTTCTGGGGTTACCCTCAGATGCTGAGCACCCCTGCTGCACCTGTACTGTGGCCTGTAGGAGACACTCACCCCTGCTATGCACAGGCCCCCTCTGGGCTTCTCTGAGACAGTGCAGATGTGTCCCGAGAACGCGGGCTTTTGCTTTCTCCCTCCCTGTCCAGGACCCTCTGGAGGGTGGCACCTCTCACCCTCACAGTTTCCCTAGTTCCGCCCCAGACTGGATTTCGACCCAGGGTAGACACTCCACAGAGCTTTTGGTACACGTAAAAGATTTATCACCGTGCCTCCAGAAAGAATGATGAGACTTGCATAAACTGACAGGATTATTATTGGAATTCATTTATTAAAAAAAAACTTCATATATTTTATTATCCCAAACACTGGGATTCCAAGACACTGCATTCCAAGACATTTTTTATGCCAAACCTGACAAATGGATGGCTTTCCCCAGATTTTTTTCCTTTTTAATTATTTGCATTCATTTTGTTTCAAAGACATTTTAACATTGTGCTACCAGCTGATGGCTTAAACAGACATTATTAATGGGAATATTACAAAAATTAAAATCAGAACTTTTAATGCAAATTGAATGAAATGTTCAGCCACCCAGCCAAACTGAACAGCTGGTCCTTCATTCTGAAAGCACAGAGGGAGGTGGGCGACCTCAGCCAAGTCGGGGGAGCAGACAGGAAGTGAGGTGGGGAGCAGACAGGAAGTGAGGTGGGGAGCGGGACAGGAAGTGAGGTGGGGAGCGGGACAGGAAGTCCCAGAGCTGACCCTCAGAAGCTGTGTGACCTGGGGCTAGTTTCTCGACCTCTCTGAGTCTGAGTTTCTTCATCCAGACATCAAAGGGGGTTGAATAAAATAAGGGGCTCTTACCTGGACCCATCAGCTTTCTTGTTCTTCAGAAATAGAACCCCCCAATTATGCGAAACCCCCAAATTATGTCCAAACCGTGTTATGTACATGCATTTTCCTATATAGAATGTCTGTAGATTTTCATCAGATCTTCAGAGATCTGTGACTCAGACATATTTAGTAACCAGCAAACTAGTAATTTCTGACTTCATTCATTCATTCACTCATTCACTCACTCATTTGTTCAAGTAACAGGCATCTGCGAGCACCCAGGAGGTCTTCTATGGGCACCGGCCATGAACAAGAAAGTCTCCTCTCTCATATCCCTCTCTAGCTGGACCGTTTGCTTCAGGACTAGGAGAATCTCACCTCGAGTGTTGACGGCGATGACCTCGGAAGGCAAACACCCACCTGGCCTGGAGTGAATGGATGCACCGACCAAAATCTATTGTCCCAAAGGGAAACTGAGTCACGATGGCTGTAGGGGCTGACCTTTGCAGCCAACTTCTCCACTGTGCGGCTCCCGCCAGGCCTGTGAGACCCAGACAGAGCCGGGCCTCTGGGAGGCAGGAGGAGGCAGAAGAGACTTCTGGGAAGGGTAGGGGAGCTGACAAGGCTGGTCAGGGCTCCGGGCCTGGAGGGCAGTGGGTGCAGTGGCGCAGGACAGTGACAGGGCACCAGGGTACATGACACCTGAGACAAGAATTCCACAGACAAGCCCGAGTGCCCCCCCCCCCAGGAGTCCCCACAGTGGGAGGCCCAGCCCTGTGGCAGCTTCCGGGGAGGGAGGGGGAGGGCGATGGCAGGTGCAGGGCCCAGGAGCTCCAGAAACAAGGGAGAATTTCGACGCGGAGGACCAGGCCAGTCCACTCCTGGGAACGGGCAGACAGCAATGCGCTGGTGGCTCCGGGAATGCCACGTGACTTCATTTCTGTGCCATTTCTGCACACACTGGGAAACGTAGGTTACTCATTTACACATGGGAGGCTCAGTAGACAACCCCGGGGCTGGAGGGTCCACTCAGGGTTGTCCCTCTTGGGGGCAGAGGGGCCTGAGTGGGGGTGGGCCAAGGGGGGCCATTTTCTAAGGGTACTGGGACTTTTTGTGGCCCAGGAGGGGCCTGCCTTCTGGTCCAGCTGCGGGCAGGGGGGTGGGGAAGTCCAGTGGGGGATGGAAAACTCCACCCAGAGCCGCCTCCCCTCCGAAAAGCTGCCAGACCAGGTAAATGTCAGGTTCAGGTATAATACTCGATGGGACATACTTATCCTCAGGCAAGTTATTGCATGTCTATTTGAAATTCAAATTTAGGGGTACCTGGGGGGCTCAGTCGGTTGAGCATCTGGCGTCGGCTGTGGTCATGATCTCACAGTCTGTGGGTTCGAGCCCCATGTTGGGCTTTGTGCTGACAGCTAGCTCAGAGCCTAGAGTCTGCTTCAGATTCTCTATCTCCCTCTCTCTTTCACCCTCCCTGCTTGCACTGTCTCTCTCTGTCTCTCAAAAATAAATTTAAAAAACATTAAAAAATAAAATTCAAATTTAACTGGACATCTGTATTTTTATTTCTGAGATCTGGCAACCCCTCCAGAGGAAGCCCAGGGGAGGAAGAAACGGGGAAGGGTGAGGAACGTAGGAGAGGTGCCCGTGGCTTGCTGCCGCGGCTCTTGTTTGGGGGTTGCATGCATAGACTGGACCATTGAAAGGCAAACAAATACATCTGGTAATTCATTTTTTCCAAAATAATACAATTTAGAAAAAAAACAATAGCAAAAGAAAACATTATTTTTTGCACTCTGGGTGTCAGTGCCAAAGCTCTTAGGTGTTTGAAAGCTGTTGATTCCTGTGATCCTCAGACAATGCTGTGGGGGGAGGGGGTCACGCTCTCTTGCAGATACGGAGACAGAGGCCAGATGAATTAAGGTGTCCCCCCCCCCCCCACCAAGGCACAGGGTGTCAAGGTGCAGAGCTGCGCTCTAAGCCCTTTGACTATTCTGAGAGCAGGTCCCGGCTCACATCTGTCCCTGGGACATTTCTCCTGGCATGTGAGTTTCTCCTTAGATCCTCCAAGACAGACGGCAGCAGACATTTTCCGCAGAGGGCCAGAGAGCAAAGCCCACGGGCCATAGTGCGTCTGTTCCACCATTCCCTTCCACCAATGAAATGAAGGCACGGAGCTCTATGTCTGTAATCTGACCCAAGGGCATGAGACACAACCCAAAGTTAAGGGGACAAGACAGTGCCAGAGAGTCCCAGGCAGGTGGCAGTGAGTCCTGGCTCTTGGCACATGGTAAGTTCGCAGCACCCAATTTCGTTACTTATTTAAAACATATAAAACAGGGTCACCTGGGTGCCTCAGTCAGTTGAGCGTCTGGCTTCGGCTCAGGTCATGGTCTCACGGGTTCGTGGGTTCAAGCCCCATATCGGGCTCTGTGCTGACAGCTCAGAGCCTGGAGCCTATCTTCAGATTCTGTGTCTCCCCCTCTCTCTCACCCTACCCTGCTCAACATGTCTCTCTCTCTCAAAAATAAATAAAACATTAAAAAATTTCAATCATATAAAACAAAGGCATGGATGTCTGGCTGTACAGGGACCAGCAGGTAGGGGGGGGCAGAGAAAGCCCACACCTTGCTGGGTAAAGGGCAGGCTCAGAGACGCCACCTTCAGAACTCAGGCCAGCTCCCGGATCTCTCAGTCGCCCTTCCTCCAGACATTATTTAACCTCTCCGAGCCCCAGATTTCACAATCACAAAGCGAAACTGGAAATATTTCCCTCACGAGGCCATGCAGGGATTGACTGATGAACTCATATGACATGTCGGGGCATTGGTTCAACCTCGATTTACCTTGTAGACCCTCCCAGATTCCTTCTCCCTCCGTCCCCTCCTCTGCCAGGTGAACACAGCCCCCCAGAACGCAGACTCTGCCTCCTTCCACTGGCTCACAGTTTAAAGGAGCAAAATTCCTGCTGCCAGATTACATTTGCTAAACAATCATTTTGCTAACTGGGATTCAGACAACGTAGGAAGAAACACTTGAAAACAGTCGTAATTGGTGTTGAAAATAAGAAGTGGGGTGGGCGGAGTCAGAGCATCATTGAATTTTGCTGCCATAATGACCATTGTAAAATTGGCTGGTTATTCCCCCCATTAGGACATAATGACACCCATTGTTGGCGGCTCTGTGTTTGATTATAAGATAATGACAATAATTCATTGTTTGCTGCTCTTTACCTTGAGACAAGGTAACCACAAGTTTAAAGGAAGATGCAGAAGAGGTAAATTATATGTTGCTAAATATGAAACAGCACCTCACTTGTCCTGATTTATAACAATAAAAACAACAATTTTAGATAGAACATGTATTTAGTCGGGTTTTGCCCTAGGAGAGACTGAGGCATTGATCATTGCATAATTACTACAAAGGAAAATCCCGCTAAATTGTTAGGTTTAGATACTGTACGAAACCTTCTTCCTGAACTGCGGGAAGAGCACGGAGCCTTTTTTGGACTTTCTGCTTCCTGTCTGAATCAGGTCCCCACTGATCACAGAACTAAGCTCTCCGGGACGGGGATTTTAAATATAGCACCTGTCTGCCAACACTGTCATTCACGGATCAGCCGCATGCAAAC
The DNA here is from genome assembly GCF_006229205.1 of Suricata suricatta. Classification (NCBI taxonomy): domain Eukaryota; kingdom Metazoa; phylum Chordata; class Mammalia; order Carnivora; family Herpestidae; genus Suricata; species Suricata suricatta. The sequence goes on along the minus strand of NC_043708.1, from coordinate 6,515,328 downwards.
ACAGACATACTCTTCAACCTTGGCCCTTTCCTCTGAGTCTCCTGTTCCCTCCACACTTGGCTGTCACCCCCTACCTCCTGCCCAGACTGGTTGCATCACAAGTCCGTCTACTGGGGTCTTTAATCCACCAGCAAACACACGAATCATTGAACCCTCTGGTCAGATCCAGAGTTTGGCTGGATGTTTCTTATAAAGCTGAATGTATGTGTACCATATGAACCTACAACCTCATTCCCAAGCACGTGCTTACATGAAAACAGTAATGTCCACACGAAAGAGAAAACTACATGTCTATCTTTATTTATAGTTGTTTACTGATCATCAGGACTGGAAGCAACCACGAATGTTCTTAGTGGATGACTCATTCAGGTGTGCAGATGAACACATTACCAAACAGGGTACCTCCAGACCCTGGAATACTAGAGAGCAAACAAAAGGCATGAGCCATCAAGTCAAGCCACAGAAAGACCGGGGAAAAGCTTAGGCTGCTGGAGGAATTTATGTTGCCGTGCGGAGGAAGTCGATCCGAAAAGGCTGCATGCTGTCTGATTCCAACTATGAGACATTCTGGAAAAAGTGGTATCGTAGAGACAGTCAGAAGGCCAGTGGGTGACAGGGGTTTGTCGGCAGGCTGCGGGTTGAATAGACGGAGCACGGGACATTTTAGGGTGATGAATCCAGACCGTGCGTTCCCGTCATGGGAGAAATGTGGCAACATGCACTGGCCAAAGCACTTGCAGGACGTAAGGAGCAAACCCCAATGTAGACTGTGCACTTGAGTTGATAATAATGTATCGACTTTGGCTCATTAATTATAACACATGTAGGGGCACCTGGGTGGCTCAGTCGGTTAACCATCGACTTTTGACTCCAGCCCAGGTCATGATCTCATGGTTTCTGGGTTAGAGCCCTGCATTGGGCTCTGTGCTGTGAGCAGCCTGCTTGGGATTCTCTTTAATTCTCTCTCTGCCCTTTCCCTGCTCATGCTCTCTCTCTCCCCCTCAAAAATAAATAAATAAACTTAAAAAACTGTAACAAATGTATGCAATGCAACAAACACTAATGCAAGATAGGAATAACCTGGGAGCCTTGTGTGCTGGATGGATAGAATGTGGAAACAAACCCCCTTGTGGTCTTTCCTCAATTTTCTGTAAACCTAAAATGGCTCTAGAAAATAGAGCATATTAATTAGGAGAAAATACCCTGTAAGTGAGCATCTCTCTCAGTCGAAAACCCAAGTCCTAGGGCGCCTGGGGGGCTCAGTTGGTTAAGCATTCGACTTCAGCTCAGTTCATGATCTCGTGGTTCACGGGTTCGAGCTCCGCATGGGGCTCTGTGCTGATAGCTCAGAGCCTGGAGCCTGCTTCAGATTCTGTGCCTCCCTCTCTCTCTGCCCATCTCTTGCTCATGCTCCCAAAAATGAATAAATATTAAAAAGTATAAAAAAGGAAAGAAAACCCAAGTCCTTAGCAGGGTCTCAAGACCTTCCATGACCCAACTCCTCTAACCCTTGCACACTTAATGTAACTATTGCCGTGCAGTCTGGCCAGTGGGGCTGCACGCTCCGCAGTTTGTGCTGGCTTGTCCCCAGATGTGCCTCGTGCAGGGTACAGGCTACGGGTCCCTGCCAGTCACTGAGCGCAGCAGACCCTTCCCCGGAAAACCCGTGCCTCCTGTGCGGGGCCACTTGGCTCAAGGACTCCCTGAGGGTCCCACGCATCTTCCTTAGTTGGAACAAAGCCTTGACCTTCCTTCCTTTTCTTACTCACTAGGGTCAGACCCCCAGCACAGTCCGATGGCCCTGGCAGCCCCCGGCTCTCTTTCCATCCTCAGGGGGTCCCCCTGTGAAATCTTCCGCATGCCTCATTCCATGTGCATCTGCTTCTTGGCACGTACCGACAGGCAAACGATGACTCTTGTCTCAGCAAAATGCACCTGTTCACGGACAGTCAGAACCCAGCAGCTTCCAATACCCAAACCACCTTCTCCGCTAAACTCCCATCGAAGAACACCGGCCGTCACTGAAGCATGTAACGGAAGGAAACCTCTGCGCAGACCGAGAAGGTCAGCCCGCTTATTCACTCAACAGCCAGGTATTGGAGGTCTACTCACTGGGACCAAACGTGCCCAGAGTCTGCTCTTGGGGATCCCCCATGCAGCTGGATGGAATAGACAGACACAGGGATCGAAACATTCAAATAATTTTTGTTGAAGCACGTTGGGCACGGAACAGAGAGTGGGATGTCCTTGAGAGGAGCCTTGAAGCAAGATTCATTTGAGGAGAAACGAGTGGAGAATGTGCCCCCTCCGATGGAGGGCGACATCTTTGGGGCCCAGGTTGGTGAGCGAGTATGGCTTGAGGGACTCAACAGGCTAGTGGGACTTGGCCCAGCACAGGCTCCAAAGTCAGGCTGCCTGGATTCTGAATTGTGTTTTTGCTGCTTCCTAGCCAGCCGTGTGGACCTGCCGAGTTATTGCCTGGATCAAATGGGGAGTAGTTGTGCCTGGTAGGGCTGCTGCACAGATTGAAATAGTTAATGAGTACGGAGCTACCTGGAACAGTACATGGAACATACTCTAAACATTGTCCATCCTTCCTGCTAGGGCATAAAAGGCGTTTGGCAAAGAGGTTTAAAGGCTGATTGTGTTACACCGGAATCTGCAGGTGTTTCTCCACGGATAATGACATTGACATTTCTGAACCCTGTGCACTTGCTAAGAGTAGGGCAGGCACGGTCTCAAAGCACAGGGAGGCCCCAGAATGCTTCCAGTCTGTCTTAGGAAGAGGCAGCGACAGAGAAATGCAGCCTCCCAGAAAAAAAGAAATCTCAAAATCGTCTGGTTTTCCCTCCCCGCCCCCCAAGCAGGAAACCCCCTTCACAGCATCCCAGAAAGATGGGGGTCACAGCTTCTTCTGCTAACACACTCCCAGAGACGAGCACCTCACTCTCTACGGAGGCAGCTGGTCAGGCACACCCCAACTGTTAGAAAGTTTGTCCTTGCGCTGAGCTGAAGTCTGTCTCAGCAACTTCCATCGCCGCTCTGAGGTTTCCATCTGGAATTCCAGAGAACGAGTCAGCTTCCTCGCCCCCGCAAAAAAAGTGTCGGAAGCCTGTTGGCTGCTTTTGAAACTTTTCTGTGGGGTGACTGTGCCCAGATCTCCCCAGCGCTCCCCCGAGGACGTGGTCTCCGAGTCGCAGGCCGTGCTGTGCCGTCTGAAGAGCTGGAGCCTGTCTTGAAGCTGGGAGCTGAGACTTGGGTCATCTCCGTGTTTGGGGGAAGGCTGCCCCCAGTTGTAATGGCTGTTGGAGCAGAACGGGGAGCTCTCCGCCTCCCCCTGGAATTTCCTCCCGGTGGGGGAGGGGATCCTGCTGCAGATGCTCCTCCCCAATCCCTGGCTCTTTGCTTGGTCTTCCCTGAGGTGTTCCCTCACTAACTGGGAACTTTGGAAGGAATGTTCTGGAACGCTTGAGAAGCATTCAGATCTCTCTTATTTCTTTTTTTTGTAATTTTAAAAAATGTTTTATTTATTTTTGAGACAGAGCATGAGCGGGGAGGGGCAGAGAGAGAGGGAGACACAGAATCTGAAGCAGACTCCAGGCTCTGAGCTGTCAACACAGAGCCCAA
>NC_043708.1:6491041-6511601 GCF_006229205.1 Suricata suricatta | reverse complement strand
CCCCCCCCCCCCCCCCCCGGGCGATGCTGAGGCTGCCGGGGGCACAGGTGTCGGGAGACCCATCAGCCTTTGGATACAGGCTTCTCAGGCTTTCCCATGAGCTGCTAGCTCAGTAACCAGGTGTCATGTGGCTTCCATCTGCTGACTCTGGTCAGCTTCTCAACATATTTCAAGATTACAAGTAGGGTGGGGAGGACGGGCAGTCTTATTGAGCCCCTTTGGCTCCCAAACCCGTGCATGATGACTCTATGGGAATCTTGATATTCTTGCATCCCATGCTTGTTGCGAAAACATACATTCTCAGACTACATATAATCATGGCTCTCCAGATCTTATTAGACAGATAGTATTTTTAGTTTGCATGAGACATTCTGAAAAAATAACATAATTCTTTCCATTTTCACAGTTTCCTTTTCCGCCTTACCGGCAGTGACTTCATGAATGTCTAATTTAGATGAGCCTTGAGGAGTTGGCCTGAGTGAAATCACCTCATAATCCAATTCAGCCAGGGTTAGATGGCCACCACTTTACTCTTATCGCGTGGGGGCCCGTGACCTTTAACATAATCACATTCTCTTCTCTGTGCATCTTCAAGCTCTGCTGTGATAGAGAGAGATGTCCTCCCCCCACCCCAGGCCCGTGGTGTTCCTTCCTTAAAGAAGATCCAAAGCCTCTTACCGTCTCCGTCAGCCACGTGGCTCAAGCGTGCTTTTCCCAGGTGGTATTTTGTCAGAAAAAAGCAGAAGCTGAAACATGTGGCAGAGAATTTACATGCATACCCGAGCTGAATATTCCTGCTTTGTTTTTCATTTTGGAAATTTAAAGTGTGAGTCGTTACTTGGTCTTACTGCATTAACCGAAAAGTCCTTTCCATTTCACAATTATAAACTTCCCCATCTCCTGAAAGTCCCAAACAACATATTTTTTTTAAATATTCACTTCAAAAATAAGTAAATAGGGAATATGTCTTGTAGCCTGAAAATTTATTTTATTTTTCCTTATAACTTCCCAGGGAGAAAAATCTAAGTGCCTGGCCCTCTGACGTTATTGACTCAAATGTTTCACCTGCTACTGTCAGTGAGAAAAACATGTATGATAATAATTATTCTTCTACCCGAGGGAAAAAATGATGGGAGTCTATGTAAATGGTAGACATGTGATGGCAAGCATTTTGACTCAGAAAATATTTGCTGTGGGTCAGAGGGGCGGAGGGCTCCTGCCTATTTCTGTGGCGCCTTCTGTTTGGACATCTAGAAGGTTCTCTCCTCTGCCTCATGGTCATCCTTACTATCTGTGCAGAGGCTTGGTCTTTGCCTTTCTGGAAATGTCTGGCCAATGCGGAACCGCCTCTCATTCCTAATGGACACTCAGAAAGCTTCTGGCGCTCTCCAGTTCCCATGCCTCCTTGTTTGCCTCCTCCTCTCAGTTCAGAGAGAGGTAGATCAATTAGGAACCAAGGGAGAGAGGAATAATGAGTCCGTTGGACTCATTTATGAAACACTTTGGATTCTCTACCCACAGATGGAAGTTTCCATGTGTTCTCTGTGACCTGGCCCCGTCCACACTGCCAATGCCATCTGTCAGCTCCCGGGGACAGGTGCCAGGCTCCGGTCACTCGACACCACCTTGCTCTCCTCTATTTCCTTATTTCCTACCTGTTCTCCCAGTCAAGTCCCTCTCATTTCCAGAGACTCAGGGTAGCTGCCACCTGCACTTGAACTCCTTTTCTAACACCCATGGAAGGGCCAGATGCTCTTTTTCCCACCGCACACTGAGGATGGCTTCCCAGTTGGTATCTCACAGAGGAGGACGCTGAGTCAGAGTGAGAATACCGTGAATCCTTTGAGGCTGGGAAACGTCACATCTGAAACTCAAAACCAGGTGTTTAGAGGTCTAGACTTTTCTTTATTTTATAATACACCACCCACATCTTCCTATGCGGCAGGACAGGAGAAAAGAGTCAATGAGGGATGTAGGAAGCCCATTTTACCACCAGGCTATTGATGTAAACATGAGACATGCTCCCATTAATGTTTGTGAGGCTGGAAGCCTGGATTCCCCTTTCTCAGCTCTGCGCCCTTGGGCTCAGGCCCTCTCCAAGTTTCAGTCATCATGTCTATAATTAATCAATATGAAACTTATCTGTAGGGTTGCTATGTGTGTAGATGCAGATCTGAATCCCTGGCACATAGTAGGTGTTCATTAAAAGTAAATGTCTTTGTTTATAGGAACTCAAAGACAGGGGCTAGCTTGAACGAGAATGAGAGATGTCTTTGTGAACGTTCTTTGTTCTGTTCCTTCCCATTTTTTCTTAGAAAGAAAAAAATCTGCAAAAACCAACACAAAAAATGTCACAAACAGCAGGCCTTTCTTCTTTTTTTCACTGCTGAATAATATTCCATATATATACATATACCACATTTTCTTCATTCATTCATCCATCAAGGAATACTTAGGTTGGTTCTATGTCTTGGATCTTGCACATAATGGTGCAGACATCTCTTCAAGAGAGTCATTTCAGTGCCTTCTGGTATGTACACAGATGTGGGATTGCTGGATCATATAATAGTTCTATTTTTAATTTTTTGAGGAACCTCTGCGCTCTTCTCACAATGGCTGCACCAGCCCACATTCCCACCAACAGTGCAGGAGGGTCCTGTTTCCTCCACATTTTCGCCAACACTTGTCTCTTGACTTTTTGATGACAGCCATTTTTGTTTGTTTATTTATTTTTGAGACAAGGAGAGACAGAGCACAAGTAGGGGAGGGGGAGGCAAAGAGGGAGACATAGAATTGGAAGCAGGCTCCAGGTTCTGAGCTAGATGTCAGCACAGGGCCCAACCTGGGGCTCAAACCTACAAACCATGAGATCGTGACCTGACCCGAGGCCGGATGCTCAACCGACTGAGCCACCCAGGTGCCCCGATGACAGCCTTTCTGACAGCTATGAGGTGATCTCTCATTGTGGTTTTGATTAACATGTCCCTGATGAGGAGTGACAGAGAGCATCTTTTCACGTGTCTGTTGGCCATCTGGATGTCTTCTTCGGAGAAATGTCTATTCAGGTTGTTTTCCTGTATTTTAGTTGGGTTATTATTACTGTTTTGCTATTGACTTGTAGGAGTTCCTCATGTATTTTGGATATTAACCTGCTATCAGATATACTAATTACAAATATTTTTTCCATTCCATTAGACACCTTTTAATTCTGTTTTGTTGTTATTGTTGTTTTGTTTTTTGGTTTTTGTTTCTTTGTTTTTTGCTATGCCGTACATTTTTTAGTTTGATAGAGTCTCATTTGTTTATTTTTGCTTTCACTGCCTTTGCTTTTGGTGTCAAATCCAAAACATTGCCACGGCCAATGTTAGGGAGCTCTTCCTCAAAGTTGTCATCTCATAGTTTTATGGTTTTATAACTATAGACTCTGTTTTGAGTTGATTTTTGTGTTTGGTGTATGAGTGAGTCCAGTTTATTTATTTTGCAGGAAACATTATGCTAAGTGAAATAAGACAGAGAATGGCAAATACTGCATAGGATCCCTTGTATGTTGAATCTTAACAACAAAATGAAAGGAAAGTGGATCTTATAGAATAAAAAGAACAATGGTGGCAAGGGACTTTGGGGTAAGGGAGAAAGGGGAGAGAACTTACTCAAAGGGTACAAACTTTCCTTTATAAGATGAATGACTTCTGGAAACCTGGTGCATAACATGATGATCATAGTTGATAACACTGTGCTGTATTGTATTACTAAAAGCATTCTCACAAAAAATATTAAAAACTAAAAAATGAAGAACTATGTGAGGGGATGAATGTGTTAATTTACTTGATGGTAGGGATTCGTTCACAATGTATACATATATCAGATCACCTTTAATTTTTACCTTAAATATATTGAATTTGATTTGTCAACTATACCTAGAAAAATATGTTTTTAGGTTATATATTTAGGAAAACTTATTTTTCTAAAGCTAGAAAAAGTATATTAAAAGGGTAGATATGTGAAGTGTTTTTGGTACACACACACACACACACACACACACACACACACACACAGAGCCAATGGAACACCAGGTTACTTCTTGAGCTGATACATATGTTTACTACCTTCTCTTGTGGTGATGGTGACACCAGTGTGCATATGTTCAAACTCACACAACTATACACATTGATTCTGTGTAATCTTTGTACACAAGTTATGCTTCAGTAAAGCTGAAAAATACAGTATATACATATAATGGAGTATCATTATTCAGCCTTAAGTCAAAAGGAAATTCTATAATTTGCAACAACTCAGATGAACCTGGAGGGCATTATGCTACATGAAATAAGCCAGTAACAGAAGGACACATACTACATGATTCCATAGTAGTTACACCCATAAAAGCAGGGATTATGATGGTGGCTACTAGGGACTGGGAGTGGGGGCTGTGGGCGGCTGTTACTCAATGGACCTAGTTTTGGTTGTGCAAAGTGAGTAAGTTGGAGCCATGTGCCATCAACCAAGAGACTATAGGAAGCCATACACTATTGTGCACTTCAAATTATGTTAAGATATGATCGATGTTTAGGATAGATCTCATGTTAAATATTCTTTTTCAAAAATATTTATATATTTTTGAGAGAGAGAGACAGAGACAGGGAATAAGCAGGGGAGAGATCAAGAGAGGGAGACACAGAATATGAAGCAGGTTTCAGGCTCTGCGCTGTTTGTACTGAGCCCAATGTGGGGCTTGAACTCATAAACTGTGAGATTATGACCTGAACTTCAGTCAGTTGCTTAATTGACTGAGCCACCCAGGCACCCCTAAATATTTTTAACACATAGACACACACACACACACACACACACACACACACACACCAAGGGCATTTTGAAAGGTGATGAATATGTTTAGTATCTTTGTGGTGGTGATGGTATCATGAGAAGATGCCTATGTGCAATCTCATCAAAATGTATACATTAAATGTGTGCTTTTTAAATATCAATTATTTCTCAATCAAGTTTTTAAACAAGGAAAATAGGACACAATCACACACAACTATTTTTACAATGCTCTAAAATTGCCTGGCTAAAATAAATTAGTTCAGGTCGGTATTTTAACGGTAGAGCTTTGTAATTGGAAGTTCACTAAAAATGCATCATAGTATTGAATACGTAACCAGCATCCATTCATTCAGAAGAACTTTCTCCAGTGGCTTCTCTAGGATGGTCAGGGCCCAGGAACCAGAATGCACACAAGACAAAGATTCTGTCACAAGTGGGAGGGCCATCTGGGAAGTGAGTCATCATGGAGTGCGGTAAGTGTGAAAAATGAATATTAACCGGTCGATGGCTTAATAGTAATGAACCAATATGAATATCTGTGTGGGAGCAGCAGAGGAAAAGGAAGCAACTGGAAGTGGGCAGTAAGAGAAAAAAAATCAGTCACTTGAGACGACTCTTAAGGAATAAGCAGGAAGTTTTCAAGATTAGTCAGATCATTCCAGGCAGAAGGGTAGTGTGGAAAATCAAAAGAGGCGTTTAGTTGAAACAACAGTAAAAGTTCCAATGTGATGGTAAATGTGGGAGGTAGAGAGGGAATTCAGTTTCGGCTGAGGAAGTCTCTAGAAGGTGAGACATTGCATGGCAAGTGGGCCGGGAAAGGTCTACAGTCCGAGTGTTAATTTTCAGAGAAGACAGGAGACATCAGCTCCTTTCAGACTCAGACCTTCTCTCCAAACTCTGCCCCGCCTGCACCTGCAAGGCACTCTGGGCACTAAGGAGTTGGCCCATCACCGGCACAAGTGGCACCCCCTGGTGGGGATGGGGGGGCTGCCTCCAGTCAATGGGAGGCCAAGGCCAGCAGGGGGAGGAGGCGAGGGCCAGCCTCTCAGAACCTGTTTAAGACAACATGAAAAACCACTCACGTACTTTCAAATAGGTGAAATTTCACTTTCAGCTTTATTTACCTGAGAATGAATTTCAGTTTGAAGAGGCCTTTATGTCGTTTGAGACGAAGCACCCAAGATATAAGCAATTTTCAACAAGAGTACTACACATTTGTCTTTATAACAATTTGTGTGTAACAGCTTTTATGCAAATGACACTAAAGTGGCACCTTTTTTTCTAAATTGGACATTTTTATGGTTATAATTTTCTTCTGTAATAACAGCAAAAAAAATGGCTGTCCCAGTGGGGTTGAACATTTCATCTTCAAGCACCGTCTTGTGAAGTTGGAGTGACAAGTTTCTTTCATTTGAGCAAAGAATGACAAAAAAAAAAAAGTATTCTTTGTCTTCATGTCTTAGTTTTCAGAGGTAGTTCAACTTCGGGCGCTTCCCTCCCCCATCAGCGTGGTGTCAGAAAGTCACCACACGGTTTCCAGGCACCAAAAATATGGCTTGCTCTTTCTCGTTTCAAGCTGAGTGGCATACATTCTGTGGTTAGATTTCACTCTCAACACGTTGTTGGGTCTTTTGCATTCATGCCCACTTTTCCGCAAGTCAGACAGGTGACTTTTATAGACAATGGAGTTTAATTGACTACGATACAATGGAATTTATATACAGTATTCCGGGCGAGCATCCCGAGATACCCATAGAATAATCCAGGTTATTGTTGCTTAATCGACCGAAAATTTTTGCAGAGACAACAGAAGAAGGCATGCGTTTTAAACAATGACTTAAATGTATCCAAAGACTCAGCCGAACAATATATATAATTTGCGAAGGTGGGGGCCTTGGGGATGGGCAATCCTGGAAGGTCGTAGCTAGTGGTGGAGAGCAGAGACACAGAGGTGCTGGAAAGAATTGGAAAGATCAAAGGCCTGACTCCGAATGACCTTGGAGGAGTCACACCCTCTCTCTTCTGATTTTTCAATGGTAAAACAAATGTTCTTTCCTGACTTTTCTTTCTTCCTCCTCGTTCTGAGTCAGTAGTTCCAAATGGTTGCTTTAAGGTGTTCAGAGAAACTTAACCATAGAATTAGCTCTGGATTTTGGGAATTTGGAGAGAGCAAGGGAAGGAGAAATTGAGAGGAAAGGAGACAACTGTTGACTTGGTACTTGGTAGGTACCATGTGGAGAAGAGTCTAGGAGTTGGCTTTACTGCACCTAGTCCTTGAACCCAAGACTCCTTGAACCCAAGACTTTAGAACTCTCTAGGTATTTGGCTTCAGGAGATTACTTGCCCATTCTGAATTTTGTCAACCCATTTGATACGCTGGGTCAGTGGCACCTATCTTGCGATTCTCATGAAGACCAAAGGAGGTCATAGGTGTACAACACATGGTAATATTTATCACTTGGGCGTTATGGTGTTATCAATGTCATCAAGGCTTCTTTTTACCCTTGAACTGAGATTTAGGTCCGTCAGAAGCCACCTACTCTGTTGCGAATACCATCCAACTCAAAGAGTTGTAGTAATTTCTGTCTTGAAAAGTTTGCACCTTAGATGGATAAACCCATATAGATACAACATGTGTTTGTATCTGAGGCCACACAGTCTTTTGTTCATTTACAAGTACTTAAGGGGGGGTATACTTGGTCCTTAGGCAGGTCCCAGAAATGCAGAGATGGGAAAGACAGTCCCTGTCCCTATCAAGGATTTGATTGGAAAGGAAGGAAAGACCCAGAAGCCATGTTTTTTTCTCTCTCTCCCCAAGAGGGTTGTGTCCTGAGCATTTGCTGGTGGGATATTGGGTGGCTTTGACTTCCTTCCTTAACCACTTGTGAAATAGGGTCTTCTCTTTTACGATGAACAGATATTGTTTCTAAAATCAAAATGCTGCTCCCATTATGAAATGAAAAAAAAAAAGACAAAATAGGGCAAAAATACTTTAAAAGGGAAGTTGGCCATTCTTGGTATACTGATTTTGAATGAGCTCTGAGTATATACACATACACAAGTGTATTAATACATATCAATATTGAGGCATTTCTTAAAAGAACACTTCTTTAGCTCAGGCTGCTGAGTGGGACTCTTGTGCTATGATACACCTCTACTGGCATCTCTTTTGTTCCCGGGTCTTGGTGTTTTCATCCAGGTCCTCCTTCTCCCAGCCATCCAGGGTGGACCTCCAACCCTGGCTTGCTGCCCTAGCCTTCAGCCCACTTGGCTTATGACTCCAACCCAGAAGTCCTTCCTAAGCCTGCCCTTATAGGCAAAATGGAGGAGGGGGGAGGTATGATCCCTGGGGTTCCTGTTCCCATACCGCCATTGGCTGAATTTAGTCTTCTCATCAAGAAATACAAAGAGCAAGGACATCTCAGAGACTGTTGGGGGAATGAAATCCTCTGATACATGCTGGTCGTCTCCTTAACTTCACTCCTGCTACTTCTGATCTGATCTCTGGGAAGAAGGATGGTGACCTTTGAACAATCTGTCAGGTGGTTAACAGAAATTAAGAATATTTCCAGGAGGGAGTAATTCAGGAGACTTCTACGATTGCCCATTGTACCGATGAGAAGACTTAGTATCAAGGTAGGAGGGACTGTGGTGATGGGGACACAGACCGGCCTGGGGGCCCACCAGCAGATGCCCAGGGGGGAAATCCAGCCCCCACATCTTATCCCACAGACCACACCCTGCATCTGCAGCACCATTTCACCTTGCAGTTTTGCCAGCAGAAATGCGTAAGGGCCAGTGTGCATATGTCAGCCTATCTGTATATCCTTACAGAAACCAAATATTGAAGCTTGTCATCATTCTAGGATTGCTGCACAAGACAAAGAAATTTGCATGGATCCTTTGTGAGCTTTCTTTTCCAGTGGTAGAAACTCATTAAAATCTCATGAAATCCTTCTACATAAAATGTGAAGCAATACTGAGTGGCCTCCCTAAAAGTAAATATGTGTGTGTTGAAGGGGAGGTGGGGACTGGGGACTCGTATCTGAAGCAGCTCATCTTTGAGCCCAGCTGCCATAGTACAGGGAAATTCCTTAGCATATTTTAATTACTGTCTGGCTTCCCCTGTAAATAAATGAGCCCGTGGCTGGAGCGTGGATCAGGCTGGGAACTGAAGTAGAGGCGTGGGGTCCCAGTGGCCCGTCCACCTGCAGCAGGGCTGAATGTGGGCATGATTGTTGCAGCGAGAAGAAAGGCTGCTGGTCTTCCTGGGATTAATGAGTACCCAGGGAATGTGGGATGGCTCCAGGCTGGAGCTGGGGTCATTAAATTCCGCTGGTCATTAATCCCCTGGAAATGCCCAGGGCTGAGGTCATTATTCTTGAGAGATAAAAAATTCAAGACCAAACAGCACAGGAGCATGAATATCATGCATTTCTCAGATTGGTGGTATTTTTCAATTTGTTGGCAGAGCGCAATTTCAGGAAAACAAATTCCTTTTCATATATCCACTGTGCAGGCATTGATCATCTCAGCCCTACATTTGAACTCAACTGGCATTTTTGGTGTCTCCCTACTGTGTGTCAGAGATCTGTTATGAAGCCAATTTCCTTTAGCCCTTTGGGTGGTAAAGTAGCACTGTCAAGTTCAATGGTGAGGGACTCAAAGTTCGAACAGTGTAAACGACTGGGGCAAAGTCACATGGCTAGAGAGCGGATCGGCCAGAACCTACCGCTAACTTCTGCAGTCTCTCAGCTCAGCACCTTTGCCGTGTATCTCAGATGACTGCCTTGGGGTGCAGTCTTTGAAGCTGTGTATCAGAACCTGAACGTCTTCTCACGCTGAGATTCCTTCAGCTACTCATCCTCTTTGGAGCTCCCCCCACCCCCGACTCAGTCCTGTAAGTTAGAAGAGAAGCTCCACCTCACTTCATCTTCCTGCAGTGTCTGAGGCTGCTAGCAGAGAGAGTCTGTGGTACACATCCTCTTCTTGTGAGGTCGATAGGACGTCTTAAAACAGTCCCAGGTTCTTGGAGCTAACTATGCTGTAGGAATGAAGCTCTATGATTAACAGTGCTGAAAACCACCTGAGCCGATTGCAAGTGGGATTTGGTAGACAATTTTACTTCTCTGTGCCTCAGTTTCTTCATCTGAAAAATGGGGCTCATGATTGTCCTCCCTAACAGGATTGCTGGGAAGATGGAAGAGCTGGTACTTGTAAAGCACTTAGAATGGTGTCCAACTCAGAGTATGTGGCACAGATGTGCTTATAAAATAAAATAAAATAAAATAAAATAAAATAAAATAAAATAAAACCAAGTAAGAAAAAGTAAAATAATAAAATCACATCAGACAAAATAAAATAAAATGAAATAGTAAAGTAAAGTAATAAGGCTAGGAAACAAGGCACAGTTCTTGTTCTTCCGAGTCCTAGAATCTGTTTGCATGTGCAAACTATTTTGCAGTATTTATTGGTCTTTGGTATAACTTTGAAATGTCTTCCAGCTTCACCAGTTTTATGGAAAGCTGCTTGCTTCCTTCTCCAACTGCATGCCCAGAACGCCAGCAAAGCCATCTTGTTGATCGTTAGCCTTTTGTTCATTTTGTACTATCATGAGTTCTTTTGTTTGCAAAAGAGAAGTGCGTAGAGAAGAACATCTAAGCATGTGGAACTTTTCTTAAAACCATTATGAAAGCGAGGGCTTTTTACTCTTATTCTACAAGGCTCCAGGCCCCTGTGGGTTCAAGCTGTCTAGTGGGAAGAGAGTTTTGAGTTAACTCAATGTCTTTGTTTGCCCTATACCAGCAGATGGAAGTTTGTATAACTATTCAATACATCAATACATCACTGCTATTATTTCTAATAATATACTACTTATATGTATTAATTGGGAAGCATTTTATAATAACATTGGAAAGCATAAGACCAAGAATTAGAAATTTATCTATAGTTGGGGTACCTGGGTGGCTCAGTTGGTTGAGTCTCCAACTCGTGATTTTGGCTTAGGTAATGATCTCAAGGTTCATAGGATAGAACCCTGTGTTGGACTATGTGCTGACAGTGTGTAGCCTACTTGGGATTTTCTCTCTCTCTCTCTCTCTCTCTCTCTCTCTCTCTCACACACACACACACACACAACAAATAAATAAACTTAAAAAATTAGCTACAGTCCTTTTATGCAATAAATGGTCAATCTTCTTCAACTGTATTTCTTTCCTTGCTATTTGTACTTCTACATAGTCTTATTAATAGCAGAGATCCAAAAATGAATTGAGCTTTTTCTGCTCAATAGTAATCCAATGGAGGTAATTTGAAAGACTTCACTCATTTTGAACTCTGTCTTCTGATGTATTTGTTAAAAAAATTAGTTACACTCTTTCCTGACTGTAATTGAATGTAGTTCAGCTTCAAATAATTGCCAATGAGAACAGTGTGTATTATTTTTAAAATTGCAGTAGAAGAAGGGATGAGTATTCCCGGTGCAGTGATAGGCCTGTGCACTGAAGTAGGGTATTCAGACACTTTGAGAGAGGCTGTGGCTTCATTTCCCAACATACTGGGTGATCTATCACAGGTGCATTTCCCTCATTTGGGAAATCCCTCTTCTTAATTAACTGATTTATATTTCTGTAGTCCCAGAAGGGCTGGCATAAAGTTTAGCAACATGGAACACTCAAGGCCTACACCTTTGCTTGAGACGCTATGCTATATCTTTCATGCATTGATTTATTTCATATATTTCTGTTGAACTCCTTTGTTTTCAAGGACTCAAGGTAGAACCCTGCTTTGAAAATTATCAACTGCATTTGAGTACCCAAGGGTGTGACTCAAATGAAGATTTGGTAGAGTGGGGGCTAAGATACCCAACATTCTTAACAAGCTCCCAGGTGAGGCCAGGATGCTGACCAGTGGATGGCACCGTCTCAAGCTAGTGATGGAAGTGATGAGGAAGACGGACAAATATGGGTCCTGTTCTCAGTGAGTCAGCATTCCAGTCCAGGAGATGGAGAGTAAACAGCCAAGGCAAAGCTGAATGAGATCATTTCAAGGAGTGACGCTCTGAGAAAGAGACAAAACCTGGCCCTGAGGATGCGGGTAACATAGGATGTTCAGGAAAAGTCTCTCTCTAACGATGTGATATTCGATCGGAGACCTGCAAAACGAGAAGGTTGTAAACATTGGGGAATCAGGGAGAAGAGCATTCCAGACAGAGGAAAAAGCAAATACAAAGGCCCTGTGGTAGAAACACATGAGGTGTGTTTCAGAAAAGAGGTCCAGTGTGGACAGAGTGAGGAGGAGGATAGTGTGAAATGAGATCAGAGATACACATGGGGGCTGGGGTGGGTCAGGCCCTGTGGGCTCAGTAAGCCCATCTATAACAGGAAATCAAGTGATGGTGTAGGTAGAACAATATAGAAAAAGATACAGTTACAAAGTCTTTTTCAAGGTGCTTTTTAAAAGAAGAGAAGCAGAGACACCAAGCAGGAACTGGGGCCTGGGTCCAGGAGAGAGAGGTGAGTGGTTTGGAATGGGATGGGAACAGCAGGTGAAGGGGTTGTATATTCTGGATACAGGACCTACAGGCTCTTTGTTCTTTTAAAAACCAAGAGGGGTGGGTTACTTAACCTCTGTGTCTCTCCTTCCATGAGAACTGCACGACATTGCTGACAGGATGAAATGAATGAATGTAGATTAGACGTCTACTCCCAGAGGCATCTGACTCAAGGTAAGCACTATATACGTTTAGGTGTTACTATTGATGCTACTGTTGATATCTTACCATGATCATTGCCTGGGTGGTAACCCCATGACAGTTTCCCTGATCATGGATAAAACCCTTTTCCTTCAGAGCTGGGTGGATTTATTGTTCGTATATTCCATGGTCCATCTGGGGAAGATACAAGAGGAAAGGGAATGGGCTTCAGGGCCCCACAGGTCTATATTGAACTCACTTTTATCATTCACTAGCTCTGGGATCTGGGAAAGGAATTTGAGTTTTTTCCAAGCTGAGCTTCAGTTTCCTCTATAGTCCCATAATTGGGAAAAATGGTTTTAATCTTAAAGTTCAAGATGAAGATTAGACACGATGTCTCCTAAGTGACCAAGACAGTGCCTAGGCTGAGGGAGATCATTTATCAATGGCATACTCATACATCCATCAGATATTTGTCAACAGCCAATTACATGTCAGGCACTGTGCTAAGCATCAGAAATGTAACATGAGCAAAGTGAAGCGGGGAAGCACAGACAATTGTGTAAGGACTCTAGTAGGGTAATGCTAACCTATCTAAGCAGGAGGGATTCTGTGAGCAGATGGCATTTGCATTATCATTAACATCCATGTTCTCAATCATGGAAACATTCCTTACTTGACTGCAAGTCATTTTGTATCTAGCCATGCAGTTGGTCAATTCAGAGTAGGCATCGTAGATGAGTTGCAAAATGATCTTGATCTGTGGTGTTGTCAAAGAGAGCTTTTCCCGTGTGGCAGGAGGAATATGCCCCCCCCGACTGCCCCCATACACAAAGGTGTCCACGTCCTAATCCCCAGATCTTGTAAATATGATACTTTATCTGGCAATATGACTTGTAGCCGTGATTAAGTTAAGGATCTTGGGATGGGACCATCTTGGATTATCTGGGTGGATCCAGTCTAATCATGTGGATCCTTAAAAGTGGAGAGCTTTTGCCAGCTGAGGTCAGAGGAATATGTGACTATGGAAGAAGGTTCAGAGAGATGTAATGTTTCTGGCTCTGGAGATGGATGAAAAGACCCACATTCAAGGAGGGTGGATGGTCTCTAGAAGCTGGAAAAGGGAGGGAAATGGATTGTACTCTGGAAAGAAATAAACACAGCTCTGTCTAGGGATTTTAGCCCAGGGAGACCTGTGTTGGGTACTTCCAGCCACAGAAAGCTAATATACCCATGTAGGCAGGATTGCTGTCTGCCACGTCTCCCTTTTGAAGTAGTTGATATTATCCCATTTTGCAGATGAATAAAATTTGGACATCAAGGAAGATAAACCATCTGCTGTTCTAGCAAAAGAGTGGTCTGTCCCTAGCATTGCCAATGGGGGCTGTCCCACTCAAAAGCCTGTCCCAATTCTTTGCCACCAGGAAGCTTCGATGGATAACCTCATTTTCCAGAGAGATCCATGGAGAGCTTCCTGTCAGTGACCCCCAAGCGTGGCAGAGGCAAGGCAGCCATGAGAGCTCCGAGGCCGCTGCCCACCCGTTACACTGCACGTGTGTTAAACTCCGCCTTCAGACTCAGTTGGGTTGAGCCTGTCACGCCAGACAAAAGTCGTGTGACCGCACTTGTAGCTTTTGCCGTGAAGGTATCATTTCCTGACTGCGCTGTTACAGATCTCTTCAGTCAAGGAGCTGTCTCACGTGCTGAATAGTCTTTCATCTTGTCAAACACTTCCATTCGCCTTTCTACAGCTCTCTCAGTCAACATGTACACACCTAATCAATCTCATGCCACTGTCTCCACACTTCTCAAAACCAAAAGCACTGCCCCAACCACTTTCTTAAAGAGACAATCATGTCTTTTTCATTGAGCTCCAAGAATGGAGAATGGCTTCTTTCTAGGGGATGTTTTCTGAGCAGTGGAAAGGAAGGTGGGGCTGAGATTTTAATGTGTCCACCTTTCTGCTAGTTCAGTTTAGGAACTCCCTGCTACACGCAGGGAAGGCACATGGGTTGCCGTGCTTGCCCCTCTCCTAGCCTACACACCTGTTGTGAAAGCAGATGGTTTTCCGTGTATTCTCATGTATTCATCACCTACACATAAAGCCCAAGGTCTGCAAATGAGCAAAGCACGAGTGTCCACCATCTTCCAGAATCAGAACTCACATCACTCCTCAGCCTCAGTTGCCACCTTCTACCTCCCCATTGCCTTACCCCATATGCTCCTGTAATGCTGATCAGTATTATTTTATGCCTCTGTATTTACCATGGTCTTACCATAGTCTGTAATGCCTCTCTCCCTGACCTATTTTATGGGCTCCTAAATAGCCTTCCAACTTCCCCCCTGCATCTCCCAGTATGCATTTCTCTATCCTGGATACACCAGGGTGTACACCTGCCATTCTGTAATATATGCTTATAAAATGGTGGTATTTATCTTATCAGTTTCTGGGGCGCCTGGGGGGCTCAGTTGCTTGAGCAACCGGCTTCGACTCAGGTCATGATCTCACGGTTTGTGGGCTCGAGCCCCGCATCAGTCTCTGTGCTGATAGCTAGCTCAGATTCTCTGTATGTCTCTCTTTCTGACCCTCCCCTGCCCAAGCTGTCTCTCTCTCTCTTTCCCTCTCTCTCTCTCTCTCAAAAATAAAAAAAAACCATTTATCTTATTAGTTTCTGAGAAGCAGAATGCAAAACCAGCCCTGTTCTTCACCCTCATTGGCGCCCATGTCCTTTGCTCTGTACCCTTGCGATCTTCCATTCTAATGTGGGCTCAACCATATGACCTTTGGCCAATGAGATGTGAGCAAAAGTGATGTAAGCAGAGGTTGGCAAAGCACTGATGCAGTTGGCCTTGCCCTCCCTCTTGGGTATCTGCCATTGCCAGGAGAGCATGCCCAGGCTAGCCCCCTGGAGTATGAGAGACAGAGAGAGCTGAGCCCAGTCTTTCCAGTAGCCCAGCTAGCAATTAGCCAACCTTCAGACATGTGAGTAGATTCAAATGAGATTGGCAGAGTTCCCAAGACACATGAGCAAAACATGTTTCTTATTGCATACAACCGTGATTCTGTCCGTTCAGCAGAAACCCATGGCCATAGAGGACTAACACGCTCCCCTATTAACCTACACTCTCCTTAAAGGCAGACATTGACGCTATGTTCTATTCATACCCTCAAGGCTCAATGTTGAGTAGTAACTCAGTAAATATTGTTGAATTGAAGGTAAAAATGATTTTCAAGTTCTGTATACATAACAGTAGCTCTGAATTATGAATACTTAATCTGGGCTTTGGTTATGCAAAAGGAGCCTAACATCATTCTTCTCTATGACTCCATGTTACAGAATTTCCATTAGTAGATTGATCCTTCATTTGTGGGAAGATGGAGGGGCGCTGACCTCAGAGGAGTCTTGCCAATCCTCATGCAGAGCGTCTCTCTCCATAAACCATGTCTGTGTACCAAATATTAATTAAAACCTCTTATTTTTTTATGGTAAATACATGGCTTATATTACTTAATGGAATTGTATTCAGGAAACTGCGCGGAGGAAGGAGCCACTCATGAGTTAATAGTTACCCCTAAACAGGTTCATCAGAGTGGATTGTGAAGAAGGCGATGGACAAAATAATTGCTATTTGAAAAAAACTCAAAACCAAACCAAACCAAACACTCTTGTGAGGCGTGTGATTTAGCGTAGACTGTAGTTTTCTCAACTGTACTTTTGTTTCTCAGTATGGCTTTCCTTTTAAATTTCAGATTTGCTGCAAACAGATCCACACAAAGAAGGCACTGAGCACATAGGTAGATGTGTGCTCTGTTCTTGTCTTTCTTTTTACAAAAAAATAATACAGACAGCCACACGCGCATGCGTGCACACACACACACATGTGTGCACGCAAACACATATGTATTTGAATTAGTTGCGATGGATGGAGGTGAGTCCCTTCAACCTTTAAACCCCGTTGACATTCACAAGGTGCTAAAAGTCAGCTAGGGCCTCAGCTCTGACGGATTTGCATCTCTTTGAATATGACGCTTGAAAAACCCCAGCGATAGATTAAATTTTGCCAAGGAGAAAATGAGAGACAGGCTTCCATTTCTCAGGTCTGCTGGGAGGATCTTTATGGTTGATTTACTTTTTTTAAATAAATGTTTCTTTATGTGTTTCCCTCAGTTCCTGCCCAGGCTGTCTCCATCATACAAACAGTAAGTCAGCCCGGTTCTGAGTACAAGGTGAAGGGATATTTCAATCTAAGCTGCATATACCTTCTGTGTTTTCTGATTAAAATGTGCAAGCAAACCTTGGAATAAACTCTACCTGACGTGACTTCTAAAATAATTTATGCTCTTCGCAAACCTGGGATGTAGGAATTGATTTGGGTGCCTGTCACTATATTTCAGATGATCAAAAATGGATCAGAGCTTTTAAATGAATTTAATGACCAAAGATGATCCTGTATAAAAAATAACAGTGAGGTTAGAAAACAGAACTCCTCATCTAAATCCACAGTGGAATGTTATATTTTCTTATAAAAGCGACACATAGTAATCACCAAAAATTTGAAATACGCAGAGATAAGGAGAAAAAAAAATTACTCCTAATTAAGCAAGCTGGAAGGACCCACTGGGAGCCCTGAGCATATTTTCTCCCAGTTGTTATTTATGTCTCTGGGTTGTTTCCTATAGGTTAACATATAGAACATGTTCAATTCTGTGTCCTGATTTTCATCACTTGCAATCATGATGATGATGAAGAGGAGGATAACGTTTAAGCAGGACTGATATGGAACTTGCGAAGGACTATGTATATATTGCATTGTTTGGTCCTCAAAACGACCTGTCAGATAGATTCTATCATTTCCCTATTTATAGATGTTAAGTGATTTGTTCAAGGTCATACAATCATATGGCTCTAAAACAGGGATTGCAGCCAAGGCCTTCTGATTCTTGAGTCCTGTGCCCTTAATCACTATGCTATGATCAAGGCTTTTCCAATATTATAAAGTAATTATATATGTTTATATATTTAATTGCAACTTTATATATATGTTTATATATAATTGTAATTACATCTCTTTCTATATATAATTTTTAGTGGTTGTATAATATACCAGGAAACATTATTTACTCTATATTCATAATGCATTCCATGCAAATATGCCCTCCTGGAGGTGTGTAAGGTGGAAACTCTGTACTGTAACCTTATTGAAATGACCTATAGTCTTTAAGTCATCTCTCTATTTATGGATCTCAAGTGGTAATATATTTTGACCCTTGATCCACACTCCCTGTTGGAGTTGAAAGAGCACCAAAGACCTCATCCTAGACACCTGGGTTTGAATCTCAGTTCTGCAACTTACTACCAGTGTTTTCCTGGACATTGCTCATCCTCTGTGCAAATAAGGCCAAGTGGAGGCATTGGAGAAATTAAATGAGACACTGTTGGTGTAGACAGGGTTTAGCATAGTTGCCCACCCTTCATATGCGGCCAATACATAGTAGTATAGTAATCCTTTTCATCATTAATAAAAATTTATAATAACTGCCATGTTTTGAGCAATAATTATGTAACAATGAGTGGTCGGATTTGGTCTCTCCAATCACCCAATAAAATTCGCAGTCTTTATCCTCTAACTGGACAGCAGAGGGTCTGATTTCAGAGGGGGCACTCTGGTGGCATTCTTTGCTGTGCTGGGATCTAGCCATGGAGTGCCTTGAAAACCCTGCAGAGAAGTTCAGGATAAGGGGGCCCTGCAGGACGTTTGGTAAGGAGCAGAGGAGTTCAGGACACAAGTGTCCTTAGGAATGGACAGACATGGAGTAAGCAAAACCAGACGAGGGGCTGTTATTGGAGTTCAGGCATGACATGATGAAGGAAATGAGGACAGAAGACAGTGGAGATGGAAAGGAGCAGGTTCCGAGAACCATGGCAGAGGCAGAGCTCCCAGGTCTGGTGCTTTGGGGGAGACAGGGAAAATAGGGAATTGTTGTTTGTATAATACAGGGGAAATCAGTAGTGTAATCTACTGAACGAGAATGGGAAAATGGTCAGGGTAAGATGGTCAGTTTAGCTTTGGACACGTTGACTTAGTTCCCTAAGAGATACCCAGACAGTTGGATGTCGATGTCAAAGGCTCAAAAGCCGAACCTGCATTAGATTTGTGTTTTCTGCACACTAAGGGGTTTGGGATGGGGGAGACCATAGGACTGCCTAGGAAGAGTATGAAGATAAGGGATCTGAGAATGGGGCAGGAGGAACAACATCATTTAGGGACTGTGCAGAGGCGGGGCTGTGTGGCCACGTAGCAATAAGAAATGAATCCTGCAGGGGGCGCTCTGTGGGTTGAGCATCTGACTTGATTTTGGTTCAGGTCATGATCCCAGGATGGTAGGATGGAGCCCTGTGACAGGCTCTGCACTGAGCATGGATGTTGCTTAAGATTCTCTGCACCCCCCACCCTCTCCCTGCTCTCTCTCTCTCTCTCTAAGATAATAATAAAAAATAAATGAAACCTTCTGTCTGAATGGTTTAGCACAATGGAAGCATATTTCTTCCTCGTGCAAAATGCGATGCGCATTAGCAGGGCTCTCTCCGTCTAGTGACTCAAGGAATAAGCACCCTTGCATCTTGGGACCCCATCCTCTCAATAGTTGGCTTCCAAGGGCCCCGGAGATGGGAATATCCTACATACAAGATCTTAACTTTATTATTTGGCAGAGATACATATCATTAATTGCAGGCCACCAGCCTAACCACAAAGGAGGCTGGCCAGGATTAATGAGCACGGAAAGAAGAAATGGTGTGATGGCTGAACCTGTAGGATTACGTCTCACATCAACTCTCAGGTAGGTTTCCAAAACCAGTTATGAATTTGAAGACTCTCCTCAAGCACCATTCACCCTAGTTAAGTGCTGATGTCACCACTTTGAGTTGATGGGGGCTTGAGGTGTGATGGCTACAGTGCAGAGAGACAGGAAGCCAGAAAACGAGAAAAGAGGAGCCGGTGGGACTGTCGCAGCTCTAGATGCTGTGCAAATGGAATCCAACAGTGTCTACAGAGGTGTGGGAGGTTCTCTAAGGAAGACCCATCTGCCCAGAATGGCCTGGTAGTGTAAGCTGAAATTAAACTCAGAGCACAGGATTCTATCCAATCAATTCTGCCAGGACTGTATAGCTTCAGGGCAAAGGGGGATTGGTCTAGAAAATCAGAGCTAGGCATGGAGACAAAGCCAGAGGCTCGTCTGTCCTGGGTAAAGATATTTACTTCAACAAGTACCCATGGACAATGCTGAAGATGTCTTGTACTGTAAAACAAGGTCAATCTCACCCACGGGTGGGCCACGGGGGATATATGTCTTGCGTTGGGCAGGACTGGCTCAGGTTCTGAGTAGGGCAGAGTTCCAAGGGTAAGGCAAAACTCCAGCTGGGATGTCCTAGGAAAGGTTTCCAGTCTCAACCTCGAGGCGGCAGATTGGTCCAGCACTCAGATCTGGATTCTGTCTGGTCTCTGCACCCAATGACCGATGTCACGCTGGCTTGGTGATTTCTTCCTCACCCTCTCTGGATGTTGGTTTCCTTTCTCCTGACTGGGGAGGGAGCAGGGAAGTAGATGACCCATGAGATCTCTTCCCCTTCTAAAACTACCCATTGGTAATTGAGATGTTGTAAAACACAGCACACGTTAACATGTGCTATTAGACACGCTGTTATTTTTATTAATCATAGACGGCTCTTCCCCACACTCTGAGTTAATGGGTGCTGACTGCAGATTTAGAAATTCATTTAGAGGAGCATTCAGAAGGGGGATGCCATATCAAAACCACATAAAACTTCTCATGAAGTTTAACTGCGATGCACTTCCTGAGAGAGGCAGAGCCGTTATCAAGTAAGAGCAATTCCCTAGCGCATGCCGAGTTTGGAAATAAAACATAACACTCCTCATAACCACGCTGGTGATATTAGGAAAACCCAATAGCTCGAAGCATTTGGAGGTTAAACATTCCTTCCTGCTCTATTGGAGGAACATCTCATCTGATCTTGGCAG
>NC_043708.1:6480504-6490941 GCF_006229205.1 Suricata suricatta | reverse complement strand
CCAGAAAAGCTATGACAATTGTGGGGTTTTGAGACAAGTGATAAAACCCTGTCACAGAAAGGATAGCATGTGCTCGTGGTCATCAAAATGATTTCTTCTCGTTCCTGGTCACCATAGCCCCTCGGGCTCCCTGGAGAGGGAGAAGGTAGAAGCAGGGACAGCATCCCAGAATACCTCTTGAGAAAGGAGTCAGGGACCCCCTCTCTCCTCTGACCTCTGCTTCCTGTGCATCCCTGAGCAAGACACAGACCTGGGACCTCCCTGGGGCTCTGGCACACAATCTCCAGAGGAGGGATAGTGGAGCCTTTGGAAACGGAGGGCACTAAGACCCAGAAAGACAGGTGTCACATCTCTCCACAGTTTTCCAAGCTTTCCCACACACATTCCTAGGCTCTTCCTCAGAACAGTGCTGGGGGCTCTTCAGGTGAGGGATTATTATATCCGTGGTGGAGATATGATCAACCGTGTCACCACTGAGGCTCAAACTGAAGTGACTTTTCCACAATCACACTCGGGAGCAGAGCCATGGCTGGGGTTCACATTTTCTGCTTTATATGATGCTGCCTCTTCAGAAATCACTCCCACAAAGGCAATCCCAACCCTTCCCTACCCTGAGGCTTTATCTGATGGGACACCCTACTTGTAAACGGGGCCATTTTGATTGTTCTTTTTGGACTCTTTGCTTCCTTATGAACTATCCCTTCAGGTGCCTGATTGTGCAAATTCTCAGGAAAAATTTAATTTGCCTGGTATATTTAGAATTTTCAATGAATACTTTGTCTCCAAACTTCATTGGGAATAAATGCTTTTCTTGCAGGTAATGCAAAACAAAGCCTGAGTTTAAAAATAAACAGAGCACTAAGATGACAATTATATTGACAAGAATACCATAAACAAGCCCGGCTCCAGATCAGATGCCTTTCCCACGGCGGGCCTAACTTTCACATGTCGGTGCTGTACTTTGTCTCCCTACTTAATTAAAACTGAGTACCTAACAAGGGCCATATTGTAAAAGGGATTTGTTCCTGAACTTGGCTTTATGTGTAGCCATCAAAACAGCCATGTTTCAAGTTGCATTTTCTGCCAGCTTTGCTGTATTGTGTATTTCTATTTGCAGGTTTTCCCCCCCTTTCTGTTTTGTTTGGGAACAAATACTTAACTTTGGCCCACTTCTTGAAATATCCTTCTCACCACAAATTCAACATGTGGGTAGATTTTTGCACGGTGCCTATTCTAGGTGATCCAATGTTTCTACCCTGATTGCTCTTAGATTTTTTCAAATGTCATCTCAGTCTGCCAAGGTCCCCCCTTGCCTGCTAAATTCATCCAGATGCATCCAGTGGTTCTAATCCTGGCTTTCTAGGCCTTTCTTTTTTATGTTTATTTGTTTTTGAGAAAGAGAGAGAGACAGAGACTTGGGGAGCAGCAGAGAGAGAAGGAGATGCAGAATCCTAAGCAGGTTCCAGGCTCTGAGCTGTCAGCACAGAGCCCGACGTGAGGCTTGAATCCACGAACTGTTGAGATCATGACCTGAGCCAAAATTGGACACTTAACTGACTGAGCCACCCACGTGTCCCAAGGCCTTTCTTGACAAATCCCCAGCCTGTACATTCCAAAAGCATGTCACATGGAGACTACTTAATGTTTATTCATTCACTTGCCAAGTAGCTATTACATTCTAGATATTGTTCTGTGTGCTCCTATCATGTGCAAAGTGCTGAGAGAGACACAGTCCTTCTTTTTAAGATGTTCACGACATCCTGGGGAAATGACACAGGAAAGGAAGTTGTGTAGCTAACAGAACTCCACAGTGGCTATGTGGGGGTACAGAATGCTAGGTTCATTTATAAAAAAGGATGGGTTCCATTGAGGCTGGTTTCAGGAAGGGGTGGCATTTGGATGTGACTTGAAAGAAGAGCCTCTGCCGTTTTTCAAAGACAGAGGTAGGGGAATGTCACCCCAATGAGGGCACAGCAGGCATCCAGAGCATATGGACAGTTTTCCTAGAAATGACTAGTGTCCAGCATGTTTGGGACACCAAGGGTAGTTGGGGAGATAAATTGATGAATCAGCTGTGAAGGGAATTCTTGGGACAATGTGTGGATGGGCATGAATACCACATCAGGGGTACGGAATAGAATTCTATTTGGACATTTCAGAGTGTCCAACACCAGTCAGCTTGGACACCTCATTGTTTTTCCAAACACCCCTGGTCTTGCTGACTCCTGGGCTTTCCCCGTGCTCGTCTCTTCTGCCTGGAACCATATTCTTGTGTTTCTGCTCATAAATTTCCACTCATCGCTCTCTCTTTGACTCCAGCCTGGAGTTCGCCTTAAGCGCTTGTGTGTCCACACACACACATTTGTGCCCATGTGTGTGTGCCTGTGTGTATAGTGTTTTACTCCGTATCTGCTTCTGATCTTTCAGAGATGGTTCAACATTTCTCGTCTGCTAATGGCACTCTAGCTTATTTTTGTGGGTTCCTTCTGTTTTCTTGCCTTGTTTGAAATACATTCCCTAACATTTGTGAGATTTTCTTTGTAAGCAGTTCCGTCTGCCATCTTGAACCCATTACACGAGTTCTTTAAGGAGCCTTGAATCACCATTCCACTTTTCTTTCCTGCACCACAATTTTGAAAAACAGAACAAAAGTCTTCTCATACATGAGTAACAAAATATTTCTTTTAACTTTAGTGCCACGAGGTGACATTTCACAAAATTACATACAGATGAATTCAACTGTCCATTGACTGTCCTGTCCTCCACCCCCCACCAGGAAACTCCATATTAATACACAGAGCAGAAAACTGCTCTTCCTCTCTGCCGTTGAGGGCCACCTGCTTTATTTTGTTACTGTTGGTACACAGAGCTCTGCAGGTGGGACTGGCTCACCCTTATTGAATGAATAATGGCACACACCCATCGTCGAATCCCTCATGTAAGTTGGCTTTGGTGACGGGGAGATTCTGTCACTTATCTTTGTTCCCTGCAATCAAATGATTGGACATTCATTTGATTCTTAGCATTTACCCTGCAATGGATTTAAAGGTGCTGGTGATGTTGCTACTGCAGATATTTTGGGACCACCAAATGCACGTTCTGACCACGGTGGCACAGGTCCCAGGAGTAGATTCCTTGGGAGGCCAGCCCATTTCTCATGAAGTCAGTCCTGTTAAGTACGAAAATAAAAACACTCTCTGAATCAAGTGTTGCAGTGTTTGCATTGGGAAACTGTTATGATGAGAGGCTATTTTTGTTTCTTTTATTTATTTATTTATTTATTTATTTATTTTACCATTTAACTTGTTTTAATGTTTCTTCACAAATGGTGAAAAATACTAAAGTACAGACAAGGAATAATCATAATGTTGTGGCCAACATTATAAATATGGAATTATAAATTTAAAACATTTTCTGGTTTAAAAAATAAATCTGGTAGTCAATGCAGCTCTGCGGGGTCTCTGCATCTAGTAGGGCCGGTCTCTGCATTCCTGACGGTGCTCGCCTTTATCCATTTTCCCGGGGCCTCCACGCCTGCCTCTTCTGCCTCCCATCTGTTCCATCAAAGGTCCAGGGGGCCCACCAGGGCCACCTCATCTTCCTCCACCAAAGCCACCTCGGTCCATGCCCTGGCCACCACGGAAGCCACCTCTGTCTCCACCACGGCCCCCTCTGAACATTCCACCAGGACCACCGTGGTCCATGAGGCCGCCTCTTCCTCCTCGCATGCCACCAGGGCCACCTCTGCCATGGTCACCACCTGGAGGTGGAAAGGGTGGTGGAAGGAAGCCTTCAGGCTTCAGGGCCTTACACTGATTGCATTCTGTTCTCCAGGCAAAGTTCTGGTTTCCACATCCCGGATTGGGGCACTGCCAGTCTCCAGCTCGGTGCTGGACATTTCCTCCTCTGGATTGGTTCCCCTGGGAACCCCGGGGCCCTCTTGGCAGAAAGCCACCTCTGTCTCCTCCACGGCCTCCCATGCGACCCATGGGGCCCCCAGGACCTCCTGGGCCTCCTGGACCTCCACGGAGCAGAGGCGGCATCCCTCTGCCCTCTCCGGGAGGCATTCCACCCCTCATGCTGTTCATCGGAGGCTTCTCCCGAGCAAGAGAAACCTTAAGTTTGCTCCCTTGAAAATCTTTCCCATCAAACCACTCCACGGCTGCCTTGGCAGTTGGTGGGTCTTCGTAGGACACTGTAGCATCGCCTTTGGGCTTTCCTGTTTCCTTGTCCAAGTAGATATGGATCATGGGTTGTCCGGTTCTCTTGTTCATCTTAATGACTCCACACTGCTTAAAGAAGTCTGCCAGATCGTCTAGAGTCACATTGTCATTTAAGCCTTGCACATAAATTGCACTGTTGTCAGAGTCTTCATCTGGATCTACAGGTGGGCCTAGATCAAGATCTGGTCCTTCGTCCATGGGTCCACCAGGCTTATTGAAGCCACCTCGCTCTCCAGCGCCCATTCTACCACGTCTTCCTCCTCGCCCACCTCTGCTCATGCCTCCACGATCAAATCCCCCTCTTCCCCTGCCCCAGTTATCAGGGCCACTCATGCTCCGGTTCTCTCCTGGTCCGGAAAATCCTCCAGACTCCTGCCCATAAACACCCATGCTACTGGGGTGGTCCTGTCGGAATGAACTCTGCTGCCCGTAGCTGCTGCTCTGTTGGCTATATTGACTTGGAGCCTGGCTGTAGGATCCAGTTTGGGGGGGATAACTAGTGGGTGGCTGCTGCCCATAGCTGCTTTGTTGACCATAGCTACTCTGCTGTCCATAGCTGCTCGGCTGCCCATAGGTGTTCTGCTGAGAGTAATTGCTCTGATCATAACTAGTCAGCTGTGTAGAGGAATAGCTGGTAGGAGGATAAGATGGTGGTGTCGTGACCGGCTGCATGGGGTAGCTCCCAGGTACCTGGGGATAACTGTAGTTACTCTGTCCATATCCTAGGCTGGGCTGGTTGTAACCCCCTGTGCTAGACTGAGGTTGACTAGTCTCAGCGGGTTTGTTACCATCCTGTGGTCTTGCAGGTGCAGTGGCTGCCCGCTGCTGCCCATAGGCTGGGTAAGCAGGCTGAGTGCCATATGCAGAGTGAGCTGCATAGGAGGCCTGGGTGGTAGTGACCGTAGCAGTGGTGGTATCATAAGCACCAGAGCCATACCCCTGGACAGGCTGGCTGTATGCCTGGGGGGCAGTTGGAGTAGTATAACCAGCTGGAGGCTGTCCATAAGAAGTTGCATAGGCAGTCTGCCCATAGGTCGCAGTGGTCTGAGCCTGGGTATAGCTGACATCAGTGGGCTGTCCATAGGTTCCATATGCCTGGGTGGTCTGTGCATATCCTTGAGTGGGCTGGGCGGTGTAAGCACTGTAGCCCTGCTGGGCTGCAGCTTGACTGTAGGTACTGTAATCCGTGGACGCCATTTTCTCTCTTTCCTTCTCGTTCCTGTTTCTTTTATTTTTTAATGTAATATTAATAATGGCTGCTTATTTACTACTTACTATATGCCACACACTAGGATAGATGCTTTGCAGGGTTATTATATTTAGCATTCACAAAAAGTTTGTAAGTAGACATTGCTATTATTCCCATTTTATTGACAAGGAAACTGAGATGTGGAGCGAAATGGCTGCCCAAGGTCACCCAGCAAGTAAGGGTAGATAGAACTGTGACATTGGTGTTTGAGCTCTTAATGTCCTCACCATCTGCTCAAAGTGTCATCCAGGGCCCAGAGCCAGAGTTCCTTAGATTACAGATGTCAGGGCCTCATTCCAGACTGCTGGGGAGCTGAAGCATAGGCTTCTACATTTTTAGTATTAGAGGGCTAGATGTTTCTTATATATACCAAAGATTCGCAGTCATGACCTTCCATCTGTAGAGCCAGGGAGAGGGAACCCGTGGACCTGCATGCACTTGAAGGCAGAGAGCAGCTGCTCGGTGGCGGGGGGGGGGGGGGGGGGGGGGGGGGGGTGGACTTCACATCTCTTGAAAGCAAGAGTGGGATGGGTTGGGCTCCAGATAAGAGCTTCTCTGCCAAGAGTAAGGACTTCCCAGATTCCTTTCTCATAAATCTGGTGACATCTCAGGTCTGGGTGGCAGAGTTTGATCACCACAATCTCCTGGATTGTCCTCTCTTTAAGCCACATGTGCACTTGGAGCAACTTCCCAAATAAGAATCAATGGTGCAGAACTATCTGCAAGGCCCCTGGCCTTCTTGTCATCCTTTTCTTCTCCTTCTCCTTCTTCTCCTTCTCCTTCTCCTTCTCCTTCTCCTTCTCCTTCTCCTTCTCCTTCTCCTTCTCCTTCTCCTTCTCCTTCTCCTTCTCCTTCTCCTTCTCCTTCTCCTTCTCCTTCTTCTTCTTCTTCTTCTTCTTCTTCTTCTTCTTCTTCTTCTTCTTCTTCTTCATGTTTATTTATTACTGAGAGACAGAGACAGAGTATGAGCAGGGGTGGGGCAGAGAGAGGGGGAGACACAGAATCCAAAGCAGACACCAGGCTCTGAGCTGTCAGCAGAGAGCCCAAGCCAGGGCTTGAACTCACAAACTGTGAGGTCAAGACTCAGGCCGAAGTTGGACACCTAACCGATGGAGCCCTCGAGGTGCCCCCCTTCTCATCTTTTAAAGTGTCTCCTCCGACTTCTCACACCCGGTGCACTGGTGCATACTCCCCCTCCAGAAGGACGTCCTTGGGGACCACTCTTGTCCCTGACAGGGACATGCCAGGCATTGCAGGGCTCATTGCAGGGCTCTGAGAGGCTGCCTGAGATGTGAAGTGCTCACTCTGTTCAGGATGGCAGCTGAGGGCCTTTGTCTCTGTAAATAGATGGTGAGCCAAGAAGGCAAATCCCCTCTGGGTTTCTCCGTCACTGAATTTTTCCTTTGGGGGAAAGTGTTTTCCCTTATCAATCAAGATTCTTTAGAAGAGTTTTACTCCTTATAGTGGCTCTTTTTCTGACCTTCGCCTAGCAGGATTCATCCAGCTCTTAAGGGCGCTTAGAAACATCTTCCTCCGCCTACAAGTTGAAGCCACAAGATAAGCATCAAGATCTGTTGTCTTTGGAAAATCCATTCAGTACAGGAGAGACATTTAGAGAATACTGTGCATGCTCTCAATGAGACACAGATCTTGTCATGTAGCAATCATGCTCTAGCTGGAAATGGGCAATAACTCTAAAACCAAAAGCTAGACTTGAAGAAAATGCTAATTCCTATGTGAAAATATATAGGGCATTTATTTTATTAAATGGGGGTACCTAGTGAATTATATACATCTTAATGACTTGAACTCCTTGAGACATCCTCTCAGCTCAAATTTAATGTTCTTTGTGCCTAATCACCACTTTTCCTTTGCACACATTTTCCAAAAACATAGGATGCTTCTTTTAGGGTATAAGTTAACAAAATGATGAAAGTCCACCAGACTCTGTGCTATGTGAAGGTAGTGATTGTGCCTTGTTCTTTGTCCTATGGTTTGCCTGAAGTTGGGGTTTTCTAAATACTGGACAAGTGACTGAATAAGGGAACAAGGATGCACCACTTCCTGTGATTATAAATGCTGTTTAGTATTTGCAATGTATTCCCTCAGTTTCAAAATCTAATCAGATACTTTAGCTTTTGTGATTTTGTGAATGCTCTGGGAACAAGCAAGTGAGATATTATTTTTTATCATTCGAGTTCAGTGGACAAAGAGTTTGATATTTACTAAGACTTTAACCCCAGCACATCCATGTGGAAGTGGACAGGCTACAACTTGACCCTTGGTCTGCCTGGCTTTTGATCTTTAACAGACTCCCCTGTGTCACCCCAGGGCATTGGGGATGAATATCATTATCACTATAACTGAGGGTTGTTTTGTGGGTTATTAATTTTTTCCTGAGTTGCAATTCAGGGATTATTAGTCTTTTTACCATTTCTGGTAATCAGCATATCATAAAACCAAAAGAATGTTCTGTTAAAAGGAATTCATGTGATTCTAGCATTTACATTTGGTGGACAGTGCTCTGTCTTCATTTCAGAGCCTGTGGACACAGTCAATCACCTAGCTCTCTCCTCCCTTGACTTCTTGATTTTCACTTGCTTCTGTCCCCCTCTCTATTACCCTGGCTTCTGTCCTTCTGGCTTCTTCTG
Source organism: Suricata suricatta (assembly GCF_006229205.1). Taxonomy (NCBI): domain Eukaryota; kingdom Metazoa; phylum Chordata; class Mammalia; order Carnivora; family Herpestidae; genus Suricata; species Suricata suricatta. The sequence goes on along the minus strand of NC_043708.1, from coordinate 6,482,818 downwards.
AGCTTTTTTTTAACCTACTATTTAAAAAGTGCTGTTGCTCAGGTCTCTGTCCTAAGCTTTTTCTATTTGTATACTCTCTGCCTGTTTGATTTATTTTACCCCTTATGCCTCACTTATGCCTAAATGTTCATGAATTCCCAATTTTTTTTTAATCTCTGACCTGTATCTCTAACCTAAACTTTAGACTCATGTGCCCAAATACTTAGTTGGAATCTCCTAGACTGGTTTTTCCACTCAATAAACACTTGCTCATCATGTATTGTGCATTAGATATTCTCCTAGGCATTGAAAATACAGCAAGGAAAAGATTTCAGGTAAGTTATCCATCCATAGCTTATCAAAGTAGAACTTCCTCTTCTATAAAACCTATTCTTTGTTTGCCTTAATGTAATAAATGCACTGTCAACCATCCAACTGTCCCAGACAAAGACCTATGAGTTGTTGTCATTCTTTGATTTCTCCCATTTCTCAAATTCAGTCCATCAGCAAGTTCTGTCAACTCTGATCCTAAAATGTCACTCAATTTTCATCCACTTTTCTCCATTTCCTTTGCAAGCACAGCTAGTCCAGAAGGACCACTATCTTCTCCTGGCCAGATGACCATAGTAGACTCTTGACTTTCTCTCATAGACCTTTCAGTCCACTCTCCTCACAGGGTGAGAAAGACCTTGAGAAATCATCAGACCACTTCAGTCCCTGATAATCACCACTGATGCCTTTCCATTGATCTTGGGCTAAAAATTCTTTACTGACCTACCTGTACATTCCCTGTGCAAAGTGACTCCTGGATACTTCTGCAAACTCACCTGATGTCATCCCTTCCTCGTCTATTACCTTGCAGCTACATGAATGTGTGTGCTGGTCTCTGAATATGTTTCAGCTCTTTCATACCTGGAGGTCTTCCTATGTGCCATTCCCCCTGCCTGGAATATTCTTCCTTCTTCTATTTGTTGCCTGGCCCTTTCTCAACCTTCTAAGTGAAGCTTAATTCTCTGTTCAGAGATACCCTCTTTGAACTCTTTTTCTCTGCCACAGTACTTCATTCTTTAAAGAACTTATCACAATTTGTGATTGTTTTACTGATTTTTTGTTCATCATATTTTTTTCCAATTCTTTCCCCTCCTAGGCTACAAGTGCACTGAAGGTGGACACCAAGTTATCTTGTTCAGCAGTCTTATTTCCAGTGATGATTCCAATGTCTGGTATGAAGCAGGTCCACCATAAATATTCATTGATTGAGTGAACAATTGTTTAGTCATCTGAAGGACAGACAAAAGATACTTATGCTCAGATTTAATCAAGTGATTTTAAGCATGTTATTAATTTTTTGAATAAAAACATGAACAATAGCCTACTTAGTGGTAATGTTAACACTAACAAGATTATTCAAGTGAAACATAGAAGAATCTTCATCTAAGTACACAGTCAATAAAATATTAATGTTGTCTTTCTTCTAGACCACAGGGTCACATGAGGAGATGTTTAAGGAGCAGTGCTATATAGTTTCTGGATTTGCATCTAATGGCATTTATCATTGGCTCATGCAAGTTTGAATAAATCTTAGCCACAGATCATTTTGGAATCCCTCCTCTGTGTCAGACTCCACAGGGACAGGTGATTCTTGGAGAAGCATCTGCCTGTGGAGAGAGACAATTTCAAACTCAAATCAAGGATGATGATAAGAATGTGGGAGCAGTTCTTAAAGATAGAAAAACATATTCTTGCATTGTATGGGAGAAAGAAGTCAAATTTTTCCTCTAATATAAGAAAATGCTTCATGGTGGTGGTGGCATTTTGTTGAGCTGTTTGGGTGAAAATAGTAGTAGAATTACAAAAAAAAGAAGAACGTGGTAAAAGGAAAAAACACATGACCTTGGCATTCCACCCTGCAGGTGATGAGAAGCACATTCCATATGTTATTTGACTCAACAGTCCTTTAGACCATGGGACGGACATTACTAGTGCTTTGTTATTGTAGGTGTCTGTTTGCTTGTTGTTTACAGGGAATTAAGAAAGAAAGAATAAGGGTTTTACTTTCCCAAGGGCACCTAGCTAATGGCAGCAAGAGATCTTGAACCACAAGTGATGAATCTGGATTTTTGAGCTCAGCTCTGTGTATGGCTGCCCTGTGTATGGTGAATTAAATGAATGGCCCTAGAGTCTTCCTCTTCAGCCTTTTACCAGCTTCCTTCCCGCCAGATTGAGAAGTACCCTGCAATGACACATTTCCTGGAGGAAGGCTAGTCCTGACTCATCAAAACATCTTTCAGACCCGAAGGGGGAAAGATTTTAGCTTTTGAAACAGTCTCAGAAC
>NC_043708.1:6419374-6480404 GCF_006229205.1 Suricata suricatta | reverse complement strand
GGCCACCAACACAACAGCAAGTGAAAACATGCCGAGGCCTTCATGTTAATGGCAAAGTGGGAAGACATATCCAGAAAGAGGTGTGGATGGATGGTTTCCATGAATTTAGGGAAATCAGCAAATCTCACAAAAGGCTGATGCACGTGTCCATTCATTCGTTCATAGCAACTCATTCATTCATTCCGCCCCCCACCCACCCGCCCTCTCTGCAAACCTCAGCAGTGAGCATTTCAGTGCCACATCTCTACGGACCTGTTTCTCTGGGGCTCTTTCCTCCTTCACCCCAAACCTCCTTCTCTCCCTCTCCCCTCCTCGCTTTTCCTTCCCGATGGCAGTTTTTTATTTCAGAAGAAAACTTATGAAAATTGTTGAAACACGCACTACAAAGCAAAACCTTATTTTTTTTTAACATTTGGCAGAGAGCTCCCTTCACCCCCCCCAAAAAAGGCAGCCATGTCAAAGACACTGCCTCCCCCCTTTGACATTCATGCAGTGCTCAGAGTCAGCTGGGGTCTCGGCTCTGACAAATTTGCATCTCTTTGAATGTGACGCTTGAAAAAAGCCGGAGCCGCTAGATTAAATTTTTTTTTTTTCCGTCGAGAAAATGAGAAAAGCCTCTATCTCTCTGCGGAGTCTACTGGGAAGATCTTTATTCTGATTCTTGTTAGAATTGTTTATCACCCTGACAGGCCAGACTCGGACGAGATAAAGGCTCCGCTCCATCACGGGGCCTGACAGTGGTAGGACATGCAGAAAAATGAAAGGAGCAGGAGAAAATATTATTAATAGATGCCGACTTGCTTTGCCTGCACGGCACGTCAGGGAAGGGAGAGGGGAGCCATAGCTTGATTGCAGGCCTATGAAGTTCTGTCCAAAAAAGAAGCTATTTTTCATTAAGTGATAGAAGGGCCTTTTTCATGTTCTTTCCTGAGGAGCTGATAACTTATGCAGTTTATTCTAACCCTGCTGATTTCTGTCAGGGGAAGAAAACCCCTGAAAGATGGCTCTGACTTGTCCTTTTCAGGAAAGGAGGCCAGTTTGACAGACAGGCGAGTAAAGTCGGGAGGCCTGGCCTGGACGGGCTCGTGGTCCTGGCTGCCAGCTGGGCAGTGGGTGCTCTATGTTGTGAGCCCAGGAATGGGGGGGAAGGGGAAGGACGATCTGAGTTCAGGGCCCCTGTGGCCTCGAAGGCGGCTCTCCACATGGAAATGCAGAATTGCCACGTGGGAGTCCGTGTGGACAACTCTCTCCTATGCACGGACGCCCTTCCAGGCACATGGCAGGTGGCTGTTGTGCTAGGCCCCTCACGTCGCCATAATGGAGTCCTGAAGGCTGGGGTTTTTGAGCACAGATGTTTGTTTTCTTGTGGCTCTGGAGGTTGGAAGTTCAAGATCAAGGTGTGAGCAGGTTGGTTTCTCCTGTGGCCTCTTTCTCTGGCTTACAGGTGTTTTCCTTGCCTATGTTCAACTCGGTGCCAGTTCCTCTTTTTATAATGAGTGCTTCGGAACAAGGCCCACCCTTATGACCTCATGTGACTTTAACAATCTCCTTAAAGACCCGGTCTCCAAAGACTGTCACATTTTGAGATGCTGAGGGTGAGGTCTTAGACGTGCAGATTTGGGGGGGATACAACTGCATCTGAACAGTTGAGTTTATACAGTGAACTCTTTCATTGGTGTGTTTTTGGATTCGTGTGGCAGGATCTGAGCAGGAGATAATGCCCATTTAGTCCCGTTTTTTCTTAGGGAAAGGAGGTTCTAGAGGTCTCTCTGGCAGACAGGCCCTTGGCGTCCAGGAGAAAGCCCTTATGAAGGCAGATGGCCTCTGACAGCACGTCCTTCCTGCTAGGACTTTGGTGGAGGGAGGAGCAGCCATGGACAGGGCTTTGGCAGGAGGGCACTGCTAGAGTACCCAGCGCCTGGACTGAGGAGCTGAGTGCCCCAGGGTGAGTCACATGATGCTCTATGCCTCAGTTTTCCCTCCTGTGGAAGTGACAGCATTTTAGCTGCTGTCCAAACCAGATGGGTATTGAATGAGATGGGGCCCATGTGGGGGTTCCTCTCTTACAACAGAGGGTCAGTGGGATATTTGGGTTGATACCTGTTTCCAGGAGGCAGGCCATGGTGGCGTGTTCCAGTCTGGTGGGCATGCTCCCACAGGCGTCCTGTGAGCCCCGGTGTGTGGCCTTTCTCCAGACACGCACTAACCCAGAGTCTAGAAAGGGTCTGCCTCCAGCAGTCTGTGAGAGGAGGTGAATCCCTTTTGTAAGCTGAGCTTTGACCCCGAACCTCTTCTGTTCTCCACCAGTCAGAAGTCTGACTGGGGGGTCTGTGAGGACTCCACTGGCACATCCCCCCAACATCAGGAAACCATTGAAATTCATTCAGTTTTACAGTTTTTGTAGGGGGGGCTGGGGAAACAATCTTGGGTAACCTACAGGTAAGTGATAGGATAAGGGCATTTCTGCCTCCATGGGGTCTTTGGAGCATTTGGAGAAGACAACGGCCTTGGACATCAGGGAATGGAGTTTGGCATAGAGTAACACCTGGGCTTTGTCTCTACCGTTGTTACCGTATACCATGACTTAACCCTTTTGAGCTTTAGTGTTCTTATGCTTTAAGTGGAGATGATAATAGTAGACAGAGTTGTACTTAATAAAGTATCTTTCAGGCACCTTGGTGGCTCAGTCAGTTAAGTGTCCAACTCTTGATTTTGGCCCAGGTCATGATCTCATGGTTTTTGAGTTCAAGCCCCTTATTGTGCTCTCCACTGACAGTCTGGAGCATGCTTGGGATTCACTGTCTCTCTCTCTCTCTTTGTCCCTCTCCCACCTCTCAAAAATAAATAAATATAACTTAAAAAAAATAAAGTATCTTCATTGCTTGGTATAACCCTTAAAGTATCATAAGCACTCAGTTCACAATTGTCATGATACTACTGTTGCTATTAACGATGATGGTGGTGATGATGATGGTGATGATGACAATGGTGATGCTGATGATGGTGATGATGATAGTGATGATGATGATGGTTATTTGCTTGAACATCAAGAAGTGCACAGCACTTAACATGTGCTAGGCATCGTCCCTTATTTTTTCATGCTTATATTGGCCTAGTGCCTATAAAAACTCTAAGGACTAGGTTGGTTGGAGAGCTAGGGAGAGTCTTTTACTCTACAGTGTGAATTTCAGAAAATTACTGCTGAGTGGCTTGAGAAAGGGGGTAGGATCCAAGAAGCATGTGTTTACTCTAACATCCAGATACGAAATATAACTCGGGGTGGGGGGTTGGAAGTCTTGGGTTATTGGGGGAAAACCACAACTGAATCATAGTGATGGCAGAAATCATTACAGCTCTCAAAAAGAACTGCAGGGTTCTGTGTGTGAAGGACCACAGCAGTGGCATGGATAGACTACATGGTCACTATAAGGGCTAATCCCAGAGAGACATCTCTTGCTTATCCTCCAAACAACAGGTTAAAAGGCACTCCCTCAATAAAGCCTCCCTTAATTCTTCCAGCCTAGGAGACCACCTACCTTCCACAGAAACTTGGCATTTGCAATGCATTTGCAAATGTCATAACACAATGCGATCATATATTGGTTTGTGTGTCTTTTCTCCTTGACTTTCCCACTGCACTGAAGAGACTTTGCAGCACCCAGGGCTCTTTCTGACACCAAGATGGTGTTCAGTGAATGTCTGTGAGTAGAACCATGGAGAATAAATAGTCTATGAATCCTAAATACACTGAATATGAATCCTAAATCTATAGGGAGAAGAGAAGCATGGTAGATGTTTAATTCTGAGAAGTGAATTTTGGAAATAACAATGATACTATTAATATCTTAGAGTTATGTTTCATTTAATTTAACATAAACATAGCCCATGCCAGGCACCAGGGTGGGGGGAGGGGTGGCATACAAGGATCTATGGCACCAGAGTTCAGCCATGAAGGAGCTTCCTTCTCGAGACAAAGCAGCCTCTAGCATTGCTCTGTTGTCTTTGAGCAGCCCAAGGTGGGGTAAGGCTTAGAACAAGAAGGATGAGAGACACAGAACTGAGCCCTTGGGTCACAGCAGTGGAAGTTTAAAGAATGAATGGGGTGGATCTAGGCCATCAAGGGGACAAGAACATTCCAAGAAGAAAAAATGTGTGACTGAAGATGAGCTGAGAGAAATCATCATGGCACCAGAGTGAGCTTTGGGCTCAGTGTTAGACACACGTATCCCGGTCATGGCCCCTTCTTCAGTGTGGCCTGGCTCGGCGTTAGACACACGTATCACAATCGTCCCTTCTTCAGTGTGGCTCAGGTGACCCATCCAGTTTTGTATTCTAATCTCGTTAATGAGGGTGGCTGAGTAGATAAGTGAAGGACTTTTCCAAGCCAGGTGAGTTGGGTGAACTATGGGCTGCCTCTCCTTGATGGATTGAACATGAGGTCTACTCAGAACTGATTAATTTCCTTCAGATACAGTGTGACATGTGAAAAGGCTTTGGAGCTGGTGTAGGGACTGTTTCCCTTTACTTTGAACCAGTTCTGTTTAGTTCATCCAGCATAAATATGGTGTTTGCTAGAAGCCAGGCATTGGGTAACTTGTACGCATTTGAGGGTGAAAAGAGCTGTTACTCATAAGCATTTTAAATAGTGGATTTAATGAAGGATTGTAGTAGGCACGCAGGAATGTGGGTTGCTCTAGTTCCACATCATATCAAAACACTTAAAAATACAGCTGAGTGAGCAGATTTCATTTCTCTCTCAAAAACCCTACAGTGTAGTTAGAGAGACAGCCATATTTATTTCTTCTTCTTTTTATTCATTTCTTAAATGTATATTTATCCTTTCTGAGCCTCAGTTTCTGCAGCTCTAAATTGGGACCAACACTGGTTTCCATCCTCACAGGATTGCTCTGGATACTAATGCATATGCCTAAGGGTAAAACATGTATGTGTGTGTGTGTGTGTGTGTGTGTGTGTGTGTATTCTCACTGCCCAGAATAGTATCTGTCATGAAGAAGAAAAGAAGATATTATAAAATTGTTTGGTAAATAAATAAATAAAATTTTATGGCTGTTATTGTAATAATTGTTGTCTACTGTTGACTAAGCGTTGTCCTGGGTCCTGAGTCAAATTTTACATTGCAGATGATACAGATAAACATAAGATACTCTATGGACTAGAAGAACACCTAAAGTTACCTGAAGAGGAAGTCAAAGGATGGCTTCAGGGGATAAAATGAATAGCAATAACCAAGATATTGGGGTGGGGAAGGCTGAGAGGAGGTGAGTGCATTCCAGGCAGAAACACCAACATGGACAAAGGCACCATGGTGTAACACAGAAGAGTATGTTTGGGAAACATAAGTGCCACTGGATTTTAGATGCAGGAACATGGGAAGAGGCTGTGAGTGCCAGTAGAGAGGGTGGCACACATCATTTACTGCAAGCCATGTTGAGGCTTGTCCTAACCCTGAACAGATGAGGAACCAAGGCAAGGTTTTGGGAAGAATAACGTGGATAGACTTACATCTTAGCACTTGAGTCTTCCTTGCATCTTCTATTCACATCCTAGTTTGCTTTCACACACAATATCATTCCTCCACTAAACCAAGGCTGGGGCTGTGTCACTGAGGGTGCCTGAATGTCCCCTGACCAAGACATGGGCTGTAATTTGAGCTGAACCAGTCAGGCATAGGGTTCCTGGATTTTGTGTCTTAAGTGGATTAATGCCATCAAGAATAGAATAGTTGGTGTGGGTCCATGTTGGGGTATTTGGATAGTCTCTTAGTTCCTACCTCCCAGTTCCTGAGAAGGTGCCTTCCTACTGTAGCTACAGCTCCTCAGGATCTTGAAGTCTCCCTGGCAATGTGGCTACAATCTACTGTGAACCACAGGTCTCCCCCTGCCTTTCGATTTTGTGCAAATCCCTCCCATTGGCAGAACAGAGTTGGAAGTAGGTGACCAAAGAGACTAGGTTTCCAGCCCCTGCAATAGAGGAGAGTACAGAATAAGGGCATGGCTGGGAAAACACAGATAGATCCATGCTCTCTTCTCCACAGAGGTACAACACTGTTAATCACAAATAATCTGGGTGAAAGCCAAGGAGGTGCAGAACTAGGTGGTCAAAATTGGTCAGACCCTTGCCACTGGAATGTAATTGTCTTGGCACAAAGCTTCTTTTCAGCTTACTCATCCTTCTAACCTGAGCCCAGGCTCCTAAAATAAGTGCCCAGTCAATATTTGTTGACTGACTGATGGGTCCCTTTCATTTAATGATGGCTAGAACTGGAAGTTAGAAGACCTTCCTGATGTACAAATACTTTTCATGGGTGCCTATGACGTTCAATGAGGTACCCTAACCCTCATTGGTGTGTTCTGGTGTGAATCGCATGAACATTAGGACAGGTAAACTCCTGAAACAAATTGACCCCAAACTATCATGGCTCAAATGTAATAACCTCCAAAGGCAGGCAGGTCTGATTAGCAGGCAGCTTTCCTTCAGGATATGGCTCAGGAACTTATGGCTTCTCCAGTTTCAGCATCTTCTGCCAGGAGGGGAAGAGAATGTTAGACTCACTGTTTCTTAGAAACTCTGCAGAAGTGAGTGACCCCCACCACTTTGGCTTAGTCCACTGGCAAAAACTATTGCCAAGTTCTCTTGTCAAGTCAACTATTGTCACAAATTATTAGTGCATCTCACTGTAAAGAGACTTGAAAATGTGGAAGGTCTACATGCAGAGGAAGGAAAGGAAACTGACTTCCAGTGACCAGTTGTCTCTCCACTGTATGTGGGTGCACGCACCCACACATTGAATTAAAATGGCAGAAATGACAAGCACAATTTAAAAATCACTTTTATGGCAAGGGAATCAAGAGCAAAAATGAACTATTGAGACCTCATCAAGATAAAAAGCTTCTGCACTGCAAAAGAAACAATCAATAAAACTAGTAGGCAACTGACAGAATGGGAAAAGATAGTTGCAAATGACATATCAAATAAAGGGCTAGTATCCAAAATCTACAAGGAACTCACCAAACTCTATACCCAAAAAACAAATAATCCAGTGAAGAAATGGGCAGAAGACATGAATAGACACTTCTTTAAAGAGGACATCCAGATGGCCAACAGACACATGAAACAACACTCAGTGTCACTCATCATCAGGGAAATATAAGTCAAAACCACACTGTGATACCACCTTACACCAGTCAGAGTGGCTAAAATGAACAATCAGGGGACTACAGATGCTGCTGAGGGTGTGGTGAGACGAGCGCCCTCCTGCACTGCTGGTGGGAATGTAAACTGGGGCAGCCACTCTGGAAAACAGTGTGGAGGTTCCTCAAAAAATTAACAATAGAACTCCCTGATGACCCAGCAATAGCACTGCTGGGGATTTACCCAAGGGATACAGAAGTGCTGATGCAGAGGGGCACATGTACCCCAATGTTCATAGAAGCACTTTGAACAATAGCCAAATCATGGAAAGTGCTTAAATGTCCATCGCCTGATGAATGGATCAAGAAGATGTGGTTTATCTATACAATAGAATACTACATGGCAATGAGAAAGAATAAATGTGATCATTTATAGCAACATGGATGGAACTCAAGGGTGTTATGCTAAGTGAAATAACTCAGGCAGAGGAGGACAGATACCACATGTTTTCACTCATAAGTGTAACAAGAGAAACTTAACAGAGGACCATGGGGGAGGTGGAGAGGGATAAAATAGTTGGAGAGAGGGAGGGAGGCAAACCATGAGAGACTCTTGAATACTGAGAACAAACTGAGGGCTGAAGGGAGAAGGGAAAAGGGGAAGAGGGTAATGGCATGGAGGAGGGCACTTGTGGGGATGAGCACTGGGTGTCATATGGAAACTGACTTGATAAACTATAAAAGAAAAAAAATAAAAATCACTTTTATAATAATTATTTAATTTGATGGAGTTTTACAAGTTATCCTTGTAGTTGCTTTAGGTGTTCTTTTTCTTCCTGGTAAGGGAAGGGAAATGTTATTTTTGAGGATTTATTGTGAATTTTGCTTGGTACTTCAGGGACAATCATTCATGGCTCCTTGCTATAACTCTGTGAGCCTTTGTCCTTCGCAGGTAAAAGTACTGAGGCCCACAGAAGCTCTTTAACATTTACAAGTTCTCAGAGCTGTTAATTATAAAGAAGACTCAAACCTGAGTTTGCCTAACCCCCAAGTTGAGTCCTGTTCTCTGAGCCCCTTGCCTCGTGATGCAAGTTGGGAGTGTCTCTGCCATCCAGAGGCCATGAACTACCCTGAAGAACCAGGGGGACATCTCCCTTCATGGATCCCACAGGTTTTCACAGTCATCACACAGGAAGGTCTTCATTTCCACAAAGCAATGTACTCATTGCCAGTTTTCTAAAACCAAAATGTGGTTTTCCTAGATTATCTTTAAAATAATACTTCTGGTAGGGACATGAACAAGAGAAATATTTCTCTACTCCCGGGGAAACTAATAACCGGGGCACTGCAGTGACAGCCCCAAGTCTACACCGAACTTCACGGAGTGGGGAGATGCGGGGTAGTCAGAGTGTGCAGGGGGGAGCAAGTGTCCTGTGAAGGACTCAGCCCTCCACTCCTCCAGCTGTTGCTGGGAGCTCAGATGAGGCCCACTGTTTCTACAGCTTTCAGCTTTTCCAGAGATTCTTCCAATCTCAATGTAAAATTCTAACTTTAAGTGTCAGATCAAAGGGAAAAAATAAATAAGGTCAAACAAGTCACATCCATGGGCTGAATTCAGTACCCGGGACAGCAGGATTGTGACCTCTGCTTTTGGGGATGCTCTTGGCCATAGGTCCACACTGTTGGATTGGACTCCCCATCACAGCCTCCGCTCTTTGTGCTTCAGACAAAGCCTTTGCACTGCCAAGGACGCGCATCTCTCCAGCGCCCGCTTAACACATTGCAGGCAAGGAAGGGGCACATCTAACTGCCCATGCTCAGCCAAACCAAAGGACAAAGGCAGGGAGGCTCTCTCTGGACCTTGGGGGAAAGCACAGCACTCTCAGGCAGAAGACATGAATGTTCTCATCCAGTGTAATTAGGAGCAGTAAAGAAACTCAGGTGTGTGCCCCTTCTGGGTTGGCAACGGATATGACAGAACTACAGGGGGCGCAAAATACAGGCTGTGTGTGCGCACGCCTGCATACGCGGCATGCACCTTCTGGGCCATGTGCTGCTTGCTGCCCCAGTTTCAGAGTGACTTCTAACTTGAAGCCGATGAGACGGGATATTATGTCTTTTTAAAAAATGTAACCAACAACAAACTTTGCTTGGTGTGATTTTAGCAGGGATGTGAGTTTGCCAAGGTGCAGTATGTAATGATTGAGCAACTGTTTTGACAAAATAGTATATATGTGTGGTTGCATCTGTGCATATGAAGAAGACAAGCAAAAACAAAAAATAGGTACACACACATATATTTAAGGAAGTGAATGCAATAAATGAGGGACAATAAATATAAATCAGAAAGATATTGGAGAGGTTGACTTTCCTTGCAGGTCTTCACAGAAGCTGTTCATAAAGACATCTAAATTTTCAGTTAATTCTGGACACAGTCTTCATCAAATATCTCTAAAGTCTGCTCTGTGCTGGACGTTGTGGGAGTTTGGACCATGCTGATACACACAGGACATGTTTCTGTGACCCGAGACCCACTGTCCACAGGAAACAGCCTTGCAGATCTACAGGGAACTGCCCCACAAGTCCGTAAGTAACCAGAGTGACCAACGCTGTTACTATTCTAATTCATGCAAAGCTCTTGGAGCGAGGCCTGGCATGTAGCTGCATGCTCAATAAATTAATAGGCACGGGACAAGGTGTTTTGCAGAAGCATTTCTTATTCTTATAACAATCTCAGACTGGATCATATTATAAAGGAAGCAAAGCTTAGTGAGAGGCAGTATTGCAGAGTGATTAAGAGATGAAGGCCCGGCTAAGCCACTCACTATCTTGGTCACTTTACTTAATCATATTGTTCTTCAGTGTGTGTGTCTGTGATTTAGAGATTATCATCATGCTATTGTATTAGCCAGTTGTGGTGCAAGGCCAAACACCACAGCTTCCAATAGGGTAGCCACACCAGAACCACCCATTATTGCCTATGCATCTGTGGTTCAGGGGAGGAATGGCTGGGCTGCGCTGGACTCAGCTGAGTGGTTCCAATTTCAGCTTCAGTAGCTCTGTCTCCCTCTCAGCGAGGTTCTGTGGTTGGGGTGACGGCTCTGCTCTCCACGTGTTTCTCATCTTGCCTGGGAAAGTATGTTTGCCCTTGAGAAAGCAGGTTCTTTTATAGTGGTGGCCGAGCTAAGAAAGAACAAGCTTCATTTGACAATTAGTTTTGAAGTCTTTGGCCACATCACAACGGTTGATGGAGTATGGGTCAAACTGAGTCACATGTCCAAGCAGAGTCATTCCTTGAAGAACTGGACTCTGCCTCCTTGGACATGGAGCATGAAAAACAATATATGTATTTTTGAGCAGTAATCTAATCCACCAAGCTACTTACCTCAAACTTGCTTTGAAAATTGTATGTAAAAAGCTACATAACATGCTTCATAAAAAGTTTAGTATAGAATAAAGAATCAAGGAAACTAGAGAATTTATCATTAATACTATTCTTTCTTTGATGGATGACCCAACTGAGATTTTGAGAGGTTAGGTAACTCATCTGGGATCACAGAGTGAAAAGTGAAGAGCCGTAATTGAAACCCTTATCATCCAAGTTCCCTTTATTATTTTTAAAAAAAATTTTTTAATGTTTTATTTATTTTTGATACAGAGAGAGACAGAGCATGAGAGGGGGAGGGGCAGAGAGAGAAGGAGACACAGAACCGGAAGCAGGCTCCAGGCTCTGAGCTAGCTGTCAGCACAGAGCCTGATACGGGACTCGAACCCACGAATGTGAAATCTGACCTGAGCCGAAGTCGGAGGTTTAACCGACTGAGCCACCCAGGCACCCTATTATTATTATTTTTTATCATCATTATTTGAGAGAGAAAGTGCAAGAGGTGGGGAAGAGCAGAGAGAGAAGGAGAGAGAGAATCTTAAGCAAGCTCCACACCATTGGTGCAGGGCCCAACATGGGCTTCCATCTCATAACCCTGGGATCATCACCTGATCTGAAACCAAGAGTCAGACTGAGCCATCCAGGTGCCCCAAGTTCCCTTCTTTCTGGTGGAAACCCATGAAGCTGTCTGGCACTAGCAACTAGGTTTTGCTCCAACAACGGCAGTGTATTCATGAATATTGGAGTTGACTCCATTTAGGAAAGAAGGTCTCAGACTCTGAAAGTTGATAGACTAAAACCAGATGAGCAAGCATCAATTCCCAGGGAAAAGAATGAAATGATAAGTCACAGCTACCACTGCTGCGCATTGAGTGCCCTGTATTCCAGGTCATGGGTTAGGAGACCATGGGCCTGGGCTTTTAGATGGAAGCAAATCTTCCCTCTACTCTGCCTGCTCAGATGCAGCTCCTTGACCCTTCGGATGGGAGCTGGGAAATTTGAGCTGGCTGTTGGAGCATCCGTTCTATATTCAATCAGACAGCAGGAAGGAAGAGATTTTCTCTAGATTCCTTCATTTGCTAAGATTTATTTTCGCCCTCTGATCTCTCTTTTCCTCCCCTGAGGATCTTGAGTTTATAAGTATTGAATTTTTTAGAGCCCTCTGAAAGTACTACATTAAATTTGGAAAAGGGTGATGGGCTCCCCAGGCACTTTGTAGTACTTTTTATCACTGCTCTTATATATTGACTTAAAGGATTTGCTTGTTGCATGTTGGAGTCCATTTCCTTCCCTGTCCTCACTCTGTCCCCTTAGCCCCTAGATGGAGAGCTCCTTGTATATTGGACCCAACACAATGCCTTAACTAGGCCAAATATTCAGAAAATATTGGTTGAATGAGTGACTGAATGAATGAATCAATCAGTTATACATCAGTGGATATATGGGTGAATGAAGGCATGAGTAGGTGGGTGACTTACATAAGTGTGTGGATGGTAGGGCATGACAGAGTGAGTAATGAAGTGACATATTAAACTCTTCATTCTCTCTCTTAAGCTTCCCTTACAATTGGTCTTTGTCAACCATCACAACTTGGTCAGGCAGATCTGCTTAATCACATTCATCCCATCAATGTTGGCTCAGAGCTTATGGGGAGGAGGGACCCTGCATGTGTAGCAGTGAGGGGAGTCAGTAGTACAGTGTTGAGGGAAATCAGGAAAGTTGAGATGATAGACTCCTGGCCTTTGTCTAACTGTTGATTATGTTGCTATTGCAGCCAAGGCCAGAGAATTTAGGCATGACCTCTGACTTCATTCAGCTCTTATCTCTTGTTCACCTGTTAGGTAAGCAAATGAAACCTATGGGGGCATTCTTGAGGGAAATATTACTGGGCCATTAATTACCACGTAATTCCAATAGGACCCTTCAGACCACTCTGTATCTTTGGGTCAACAGCTGCCCCCATGCAAGACAGGACACAGTGACCTCAGGAAGATGTACCCCCAGAGGAGCAACTCAACATGGCCTTGTCCATTCTCTGAGAGTGGGCACCACTAAATCATCTCTATCACCTTCAACTTCCACTAGAACTCTTGCTTGTGGTGCTCTCGCTTCCACACACAGGCTACCCTGGACTCTCACTGACTTTTGTGTGGCCTACAGCCAGAAAGTGAACTCCATTTCAACTCATCTTTAGCTTCCCAAAAGGCACAACTTTGGCTGACTATGAGGGTCATGGTGACTAGTCTTTTCCAACCATATTGGCTTTGTCCAGGGCTCCAAGATCATCTTCACAGAAGAAGTGATGGGGGATCATAGAAAAGAAAGACCATCCAAGTAGATTCTAGGGTGACCAGAAGACACATCTTGGAGGAGGTGGCACCAGAAGTAAGTTGTGATGAATGAGAACTTCAGAATGCAGAGCTTGGGAGAGAGGGATACATTTCAGGAGGCAGGAACCCCTGAGCAAAGTGCAAACAGAGAAGAGCAAGATGGTTTGAAATGTGAGATCTTGAGGAATCTGGCCTGATTACAGGATTTCACTCCCTGGGCAGGAGTGAACAGTCCAGAAAACACATAAGAAAGCATCATCTGGCACTTTGGTCCGACGTGGACTCCGGGACGCTGAGGGGAACTTGGTAGGTTTGGTGAACCCAACCAAGCTCCATCTAACAGCAAAAGACTCAAGTTACACACATTATACAGTATTAGAATCTCTCTTCCTGGGGCGCCTGGGTGGCTCAGTAGGTTAAGCGTCTGACTTTGGCTCAGGTCATGATCTCGCAGTTTGTGAGTTTGAGCCCTGCGTTGGGCTCTGTGGTGACAGCTCAGAGCCTGGAGCTTGCTTCAGATTCTGAGTCTTCTGCTCTCTCTTCCCTCCCCCAGTCATGCTCTGTCTCTCAATGTCTCGCAAAAATGAATAAACATTAAAAAAATAAAAAATAAAAAAAGAATCTCTCTTCCATAATCCTTTTCATGTACATTGGCATCTATTCACCCTGCAATGTCTCTGCTATTTATTTGTCTCTCAGTGTTCATCAGGGGAGCCTGAGTGAGTGCCCCACTCTTGATTTCCTCTCAGGTCATGATCTCACAATTTGTGAGATTGAGCTCCTCCTTGGGCTCTGTGCTAACACTGTAGAGCCTACTTGGAATTCTCTAAATGAATAAATGAATGAATGAATGAATGAGTGAATGAATGAATAAATAAATACATAAGTATTTTTTAAAAAGATTATCTTCATCATACTCCGTCTGTTCCATCATTTCTATGGAAGGATGAGGTCTTCTCTTCCTGAGAGATGAAAAATTCACTTCATAATTTTACTTTTTTCAGGGCTTTCTAGCTAGTCAACTGGCTTAATCTACCTTTTTAATCTGTCTGGTGGCCAGGATAGGGAATAGGTACTCAGCCATAATAAATGCTAAAAATACAGAAACATCTACGTAACGTTTGTCTAATATGCAGAGGTTAAAGAAATTTCCTCCTCCTAAGTCCCAGCCCCCTCTGTTTACACTGAATGTTGACATAGAAAAGCCACAGGAGATATGACTAGAAAGTTAAGCAAGGAACAGTTTGCTGAGGATGGAAATATAAACATGGCTGGGACCTGAACCCAATAAATTGCATATAAAGATGGCATTCTAGAACCTTATCTTTAAATGGTAGAGTCCAGGCATTTTTACATGGCTTCATAGGAGAATCTCACCCAGTACTGACTTTGAACTTCATACCCTGTGTTTTCCTTTTACTTTATTCTCATTTGAGCCATGTAGAAATAGCTATCATTCTTTGAACACGCTGAGAGCTTCCATGACTCTGGGCTTTTGTGATAGTTTTCCCATTGCCTGGAGGATGCCTTTCCCCACCATTCCCATCCGGGCAATCCATTATACCAAACGCCAAACAACCATCTTAAAAAAACATTGGCCACCATTAAAAAGTTCACTCTCTTCTTGAATTTTTCTCTTTATGTTTTGGTCACGGCAATGATCCAAGTGCACTTTATTTTGTACAAAACATCCTTGCTTTACCCATCAGTTTAAGAGCAACTTGTGAGCCTAGAACCTATTGCCATTTTGCAACACTGTCAGCCTTTAGTCATGTTTCCTGGTGAAACAGATGAATGACTTAATCTATTAGTGAATGTGTAAGTAAGACAGTAAATTGATGAATGGAATGAGTCAATGGAGGAGTAAATATATGGTGAGCAAATGAGTGGGTCAACACATGAGAAGAACAAATGAATGAGTGAATCAGTCAGAGGATGGATGCGTCCAAGAGGGAGGGGACTCCTGGGCACTGACAGATGTTGAGACAGGCCCTTTATACTGAATGCAACATGGAACAGAATCAGTTGTCATATTTTCTTCCTCCCTCATCAGATGACTCAGCCAAATAGAAAGAGCAGAATGCCATGTTATCAAGGTGGCTGACTTGAAGTAAAAATTATTGGTCACAATTAAAATGTGTTTCCATGTCACTATTTTATATTTAATAGACAGTGAGAATCGTAGGTAGAATCTAATCTAGACTACACTCTAGTCTAGAAATGACTAGAGATATGGATTATATTAATTTTTCACTTACCTTTTTGTTGCCTTACAGGAGCTCACCAAAAACAGCCACAGACTAAATAATTTTCTCCTAAGGACACAGAAAGATCTGGAAAATGGCTTACAGCTTGTGAGTTGGAAAATCTAAGAAGCACCTTATAGATTTTTGTGATAGTGTCCCAAGCTGTGCACTCCTGGTTTTGTGAAAGCATTTAGACAATGCCCATGAAATGGGAGGAGTTCTAGCTAGTTTGAATTATCCTCACCCCTACCCAAAGAAATCAGCATTAATCTCAAGTACAGGAGATGTTTACTGAATGCTTAGCTTTGGGGAAGGTGGTGTCTGAAGATCTATTAAGAATTATCATAGGGGTACCTGGGTGACTCAGTCAGTTGAGGACCTGGCTCATGATCCTGGGGTCATGGGATGGAGTCCCATGTCTGGCCTCATGCTGAGTGTGGAGCCTGCTTGAGTTTCTCTCTTTCTCCCCTCCTCTGCTACTCTCCCCCACTCGCAAGGGTGCTCTATCTCAATTAAAAAAAGAATTATCAAAAATATCAAGACATAACCCCATAGATACCAGCAATATTTGAAAAAGATAACACTAAATACCTGCATATTTAGCATAAAGCACTCAGTAAAAAAAAATAAGACATTGGGACAAAGGACTAGATTTGCTGTCCTTCTCTTTCTGCAAACTGCAATGTGGGCTCAGAACCAAAATGAAGAAAATATCTGAAACCTTGGTGAAACCGCTTTGCTCCCCCCACCCCACCCCACATTTGCATTATAGGTCTACCTTTAGACCTATGAGGGAACACGCATAGAATTTTCCCACTCAGATGTCCCCTGGACCGACAAATCTCCAGTGGTATGTGATGGATGACTATCAAGTATTTTCTCAAACTGCAAATGGAATCTGAATGCAGAGAAGACCCACCACAAGGCAGCCTGATCTGGCACAGGGTTTGGCTCATGGTGGAGAGGCTCGAGCTGGCATTCACTGTGTCTTGCCCATCTAGAGAGGCTGGGAAAGGCCAGAGGTAGCACTCGCCATCCACCCCCAGGTAGGACCTACAGAGAGCCAGTGTCCTGGGGGCAAGCATCCAGCCCTTGGATGTCCACGTGCTCTCGCCATACAAGCAGGATGGGATTACAGAACATACATCTTTGTGTAATACTCTCATTCTACAAGTCCTCCCAATTTTATAAAGTACCTGGTTTTGACCCAGAGATACATAGTGATGAACCTGGGGGCACATAGCTTTTTAAAAAAAATGGTACAACTATTACTTGTTAAGATCATGTTGGTTTAACATACACATGTCTAAACTAAGAAATCAGGATTTAAAAGGTTTGCCATCGCCTGTCTGTATTTTTAAGAAGAATATAATAAAAACTAAAATATGTGTAAAGATTACTTGAATTTTTTTATGCATTCATTTGTCCATGGATTTGAGTATTTAATGAGCACCTATTGTATGCTGGACCCTGCAGGAGGTGCTGAGGACCAAAACAATGGAGAGTAAGATGGATGAAGTCTCTGCCCTCAAGAGGTTTGTTCTTCTCTGAGTGACTTTTGTTAAGATACTGCCAGAAAGTTGAATTCAATTGCCAAAGATTTTGTCCCTACTCTAAAGGTGAAGAGGGAAAGGCTAGACCCCCGGCTGCTAGGAAGACTGGAGGGACCTTTCCTAACATTAAAGACATTGGTGTTTCATTTTGTTTCTTTTGGCTTGTGGCTGATGGAGATGGGAGACTACTGGGGTGGTCTGAGCAAGTAGAAGATGACACCGTTTTGTTACATAAACGCAACAGGCATAAAAGGAAACACAATCAATTTAGTATTTGGAATTTTCATGTAGCCACTTTTTCCCTTAAGGTCATCTACCCTCACGCTTCACATTTTCTCAACAGTGAGAATGAGGGAAGCATGGATCCAACTTGCTTTGAGTTATTTGGGATTGCTAAGAGTTGATGACTTTGATTTCCACACTGTATTGGGAACTGGACTTGGTGTGAGACTGACCTTAGAGATGGCTGGAAGGAAGGCTCTGACAATGCAGTTGGGGTCATGAGAGACCACAGTGGGATAAGGAAGGATCACAAGTGAGGAGGAGGGTCTGAGTGGGACATCACAAGTGCATGCATGGGACACTTACTGGGCGGGTGGTGGTCATTTGACAGGGCTCCCTGGTCCGTTGATCTGGGAAGCAGAAGACAAGATAGAAGAGTCTCCCAGATGATCCCATCACCATTAAGCAATCTTCCTCCCCAGACTTGTGTAGGCAGGAGAGTCACATCAATGTAGATGGGATGGGTGAGCTCTCTTCTCAATGTCACTAATTAAACTTATGAGTGTTATGCCCAAGGTTTCCAATATCGTCCCTCCAAACCAGAAACTGCCAGGGAGACTGAGTCACGCATGCAAAAGCAAAGGGCTTTATTATTACGGGCTTAGGCTGGCTGGACCTAAGCTCGGGCTCACAGACTTTACCAGCACAGTGGATCCATGCTGGGAGCCCCGAACAAAGGTGGGGTAGGGCCTTTATGGGCTTGGAAAGGGGGAGTTACAGGAAATTGTGACACAGGTACAGGGATACAATCATTATTATACAATATTATTGACAGCAGGTTTAACCATTCACATTGCCTAGAGTATTCATTACTTTTGGCGGGACCCAATCACAACATTTAGAATGTTAACCAATTACAGAGTGGGCCCAGGACCCAGGACCCTCATGTAGGGTGTAACTAGCCTTCTAGGCCTGCCCTTAGAAATGTTAAGGGTGTTAGATGGCCTTTCCTGAATCGGTGTTGCAAGGGTGGTCTCTCCTGCCTTGGGCAATATGTGTCCTTCTATTGTCTAATGATTCTGAGAAACTGACACTTAGGCCTTCAAGGTCAGAGGGAAACTTGAAACCTGTCATAGAGTCAGTTTGGTTCAGACCTGCATCCTTACATGAGCATCTCATCACTGGATTGCCCCAAGTGAGCCTGTACTTTCCTTAGGCTCCTCATGGAACAGTCAGGGGTTTCCTAACCTAGGTCTCTCTAATTATCTTATATTCACTTAGGTCCTCTTTATTTGGAGTAGAGTATAAAATAGAGGTATATGAAATGGCTGCAGAAACTGGAGAACTCTTGGAGGGCTTGCTGGTCAAAAATACAGAATATATTTCAACCGTAGTGTACCTAACTGGTGAAGAAATGTCCTAAGCTAATAGGATTGTCATCTCCTACAACATTAAAAAGCTTATGAATTCCCATATAATAGTAATCATACATTTAAGTAGTACTTCTCAAACACTGTAATTAAGTTAGTCCAAACTTGCTGGACATCCAATTGTTTCAGGATGGGAGACAGTTATTATAATGGCTTTAGATTTTCCTCTTTATAAGAGGGTGATATAAGAGGGTGACCCCACTCAGGGGCTTCGGCTCGCGAAAGTTTCCTGTCGTCACCTTTAGTGTGGGGTTAATGAGAGAGGCTGCCTCCCTGGCCAGGTGCATACACTGAATGATGTAACAAACACAAATACTTAGCCTATGACCTAAGCCATGAAGAGTGGGTGATATGTCAATGCTCTGTTCTAGAAGTGACAGGAAAGTATTTTTGGCGCACAATTTTATTGGAACTAAATAAAAATAAAAACACAATAATGCTTTTTGTGCATATGGATTTGAGGACCACCTACCCAGATTTTCCTTCCTTCCTTGTTATGTATCCAACCAGCTACCAATGGAGAATCCTGGCCTTCATGTATCTTGCTAACATTAATCATAAGCCATCAATTTAAAGGCTACAGACATTTCCACCTACACTTGGAAGGCGATGAGTATGTGAAGACTGAACTGTCTAACCATTCTTGGGGTCAACCTTGCTCTAATGCAAAACTCAATTTTTATTTGGATTTTAAAATGTCTCCAATTATCCAGTCAATATTACATGCAGATTCACAGGCTGGTTTTCATCTCATCTGGAGGTATACCTTCCAGGCTCATTTTTATCTATGTGTTTGTACAAATACCAACAGAATTGGGTCCATAAATTCCCTGTATCAGAATGAAATCACACTCATGTGTGTTTCTATCACCCAGACAGCTTTGTTTGGGTTTCAGAGATAGGAATGATACTAGTTACTCCATTCTTCAGCTTTTCCACCTTGAACTTCGTGATGAAAAACAGAGTTTTCATTTAGAAATAGCCCAAACTTCCCACTTGTACATCAGCCTGGGGGAACTCAGCTTAAAAAGGGTATTTAATAACACACAGAGTTGAAGGGGAAAATCCAGGTGAAGGACTTTATGCCGAAGCCTGCAGCCTTTCCTAACATTTGAATTCTCCACTTGCATGTCAGCCTGCTCCACAAGTCACACGGCTGTGGGTAATCACCATTAATCTTCCATGCTCATCGCTTCTCTCCTTCCCTGAAATAGTACTTCACAGGGATAAACACGACACCCATTTTGACTTCCATTCATTTTTATTCGCTTATTAGCAGAAAACGAAATAGCTACCGTGGAGTAAGTTCTATGGGCTGGGTCCTGCGCTAAGCAATTTACAAGAATTGCTGTGATTAATTCTGTAATCTGATGATATCTCTGGGATGTGGAGACTATTGTTCCCTCTTTGAGAGGAGGAAACTGAAGTTTGGAAAAGTGAAGACATGCATCCAGAGACACCGGGTTAGAAGCAGAAGTATATATCTCCAGTTGGCCATGTGTGGATAATTGGAGCCATTTAAAATCCCGAAAAAAATGGAGTTTCGAATTAGGGCGAGGTTGGCCAGTGATGCGACTCCTGTGAGAACAAGCAAGCTAGTAATGACAGCAAGTGGCCTTGAAAGACCAACAGCTGATGGAGGGATATGTAAGAAAGGGGATAAATATGACAGGGCTGTGTGGCAGTTTCTAAGGTAATCCTCTTGAATACCACCTCCTGTGTCTGCACAGGACCGGAGACTTGCTGCCCGCCCAAAGAAAACAACAGAAGTTAGGGGATGCCATTTCTGTGATTACATTTTAAGGCTGTATCACTCTCTTGCTGAGACACACACCCTCCCTTGCTGGCTTTGAAGAAGCAAGCTGTTGTGCTGGAAGCAGCCTTACACGGGAGGCCGATGGCAAAGGACTGTGGGCGACCTTGAGCGGACACTCAGGGAGAAACTGAGGGCTACCGTCCAACAACTGGCAAGCAGCTGAAGGCCGCCAACAATTGTGTGAGCTTGGAGGCAGACCTTCTTCCGCCTGGCCTCCATGAGCCCCAGCTGACAGCTCTCTAGCAGCCTTGTGAGACCAGTCAAGCTGTGTCTACACTCCCGACGCACAGAAATTGTGAGGTAATGGATGTGTGTTGTTTTAGGTAACTCAACGCTTGGTGATTTGTTATGCAACAGTAGATAACTAACACAAGATCTCTGAGAAGCCTGTTGCCGAATGTGTGATTCCAGGGACTTCATTATGGTCTTGTGGGAAGAGCCGAAGTCTCAGGTGGGGGCGGTTTGCTTTCATGGGAGTCACAAAAGCCCAGTGGTCACATTCCAGGATCCACCTCGGACGGCTACTGTGGGGTATTAGTTGCTACTGATCACCCCTCTTGAAGTATTTCCTGCCCTCTCTTCTATGACAGTCCTCTCTGGTTCTCAGCTTTGTCTGTGATTCACTTCATCGGCCCACCTGTCACCACGTGTAGTCCTGGGAAATGACCCCCAGGTCTTCCCGGACATGGCATTCAGAGCTACACGCACGCTGCATGCTGACCCGTCCCAGACCCGTGACCCCTGCCCCAAGCAATCTCAGAGCTCCTGGATTTTGGGGATGTTTTCTGGATACCTTGAACTGATTTTCTCATTTCCTTATTTCAGTGAGTGACGCCCACTGACCTCCACTCACTACCCAACGAACTGGCCACTCAAGACAAAACACAGTGACTACTGTCAACTTTCCTTCACAAAACAACCACTCACTAAATCCTGTTAATTCCATCTCTGAAATGATTCTCAGCCTATTCTGGTCCACGATGACTACTGCAAAGCTACATTGATTCAGAGGGACTCATGAAGTATTTTTCTGGACAATCTCCTGGTTTTATCCTCCTCAAGCAACACTGTATGTTGCTGCCAATATGACGAGATAACAGAAGTATAGAGACACTTACCAGGAAATGCCCTTCAGCTCTGTCTCTCTCACATTTTATTACAAGGACCCATTGACTGTGAAGATGAAGCTTAAATTCATAGCTTCTTCCAACGTCCTTTTTTACTCTTTTCAAATAACTAATTTTGTGTCCAACTATATATTCATGATTATACATCCTTTTTCTTTAAAAAAAAAAATCCCACTTCTTAAACCTTTCTTTGGTTCTGGAACACCACTGAAATAAAGATCCAACTCCTTAATGCAACCCAGTAATCAGTCTCATCTGGTGCTCCCTGTCTCACATTTTATCTTCCATAAAGTGGAACACATATCCGTTTTCACGAAATATCATGCTATCTCATGTCTCCGTGCCTTTGCTTATGTTGTTCCTTTGGTCACAACACTTTTCCACCTCTCACTGACTTTTGCCAATACACATCCAACCACAACTTCTATTGGACAGTTTCTTCTTCTACAAGACTCAGCTCAGGTGTTAACTGCCCAAGGAGACTTCTTGGGCTCCCTCTGTACCCCGGTGGATCTCTGTTTCTATAATACCTCATTGTCCCCTTATTACATACTGGTGGGGTCTCCTTGGGGGTCTGATCCACGATGGCAGAAGTTTGCTGAGCTGTCGCTGAATTCACGTTCCATAACTTGGACCAGGTGAGCCAGGACCACAAATCTCAACCTTTATCCTTGTAAACAAGGTGGATAAACTACCTTAAAGACTGTGGCAGGTTTTCAATTAGATTATGTAAAATAAAAATGCTTGACAAACATCAGGAATTGTAGTGGACACAAGCAGAACTGCCCGCTAATAAGATATTCTTAGACTCACAGACGTGGTCAGCATGGAGGAGGCTGGGCATTTACATGAGATCAAAGTCTAAAAATCAGACGGGGGAAGACTGCGGACGCTATCTCGTGGTCACATGCATGGGCTTTGGGGCCACTTGTCTTGCATACGGATCCTGGATCTGCCACGTGCTACATTTTATGACTTTAATTAAATAACTCTTTTCTCTGTGCCTCAGTTTCTTTACCTGGCCTTGGAGACAACACTAGGGTTGCTGTAGGAATTAAATGTGTCAGCCCACTGGTAACTCTTAGCATAGTACGTGGCCCTCGAGGAATCCTCGACAAATGTGGACTCCTCTTACTGTTAATTATGATTAATAGAATTTGAGGAAAGGCCTTTCTGATGTCACAGTGAAATGAAGCCTGTCTGGTGGCTAGATACTCAGGCTGCACAAGCCCATTACTCACAGAAATTAGGGCCATATTTGTACTTTTGGAGAATATGACAGAGCATAATGGTAAAGCATGGGAGACACTGAGATGACATTAGCAGATTTAACCCAAGAGATGGAGAGGGACTGCGAGGTAGAATATTGATGTGCTTCTTTTTAAAGTTGTTTTTAAGGTTTATTAAGTTTTGAGAGATAGAAACAGAGCAGGAGTGGGGGAGGGGCAGAGAGAGGGAGACACAGAATCTGAAGCAGGCTCCCAGCCCTGAGCTGTCGGCACAGACCCTGACGTGGGGCTCGAACTCATGAACTGTGAGATGGTGACCAGAGCTGAAGTCAGACGCTTAACCGACTGAGCCTCCCAGGCGTCCCTGATATGGTTCTAAAGTATTAGTATACCTCATTCGTATAAACTTGGTAGCAAGATTAAGAAGCAAAATAGCAACAGTAACAATACAAACCTGGATGAAATTCGAGCACATGGATTAGTGAACAGAAAGTAAAACCAGAAAATACAAAGCAGGGTTTTTTTGGTTTTTTTTTAACCATTTATGAAATTAGTTCCTTCTCACAGCAAAGCTCTTCTGGATGATAAAACTTTAGAAAATTCATTTCTTTTTTAAAAAATTTTTAATGTTTATTTCTCTTTTGAGAGAGGAAGAGAGAGAGAGAGAGAGAGAGAGAGAGAGAGAGAGAGAGAGAGAGAGCACGCACATGAGTGGGGGAGGCACAGAGAGAGAGGGAGACACAGAATCCAAAGCAGGCTCCCGGCTCTGAGCTGTCAGCACACAGCCTGACACGGGGCTCAAACCCATGAACTGCAAGATCATGATCTGAGCTGAAGTCACTTAACCAACTGAGCCTCCCAGGCGCCCTAGAAAATTCATTTCTAGAAAAGTATTATTAAGAACTGAATGAAGGAAGAATCCTACACTCCGCTTTAGGTTGAGGTAAGGTGGGTGGAGAAAACAAATACAGAAATGAAGTGGGCAGTGCTAAGTTCCTTTTCTAGCTGTACAGAGAGCTCGGCGCCCTGATACAAACAAAATACGCTGATATGTCACGCAACAAACTGATGAGAACCTAAAGAATGTGTTTCAGTGTGTAGGTAAAATTATACACTTTTAATATGTACAGTTCATAGCATTTATAACTCTGTAAAGTTGTTAAAGTGTTGCAAAGTAAAAGAAGACATTACAAAATGTAAGATAAGATCAAGAAACAAAAGTAAGTGATATATTTTATCAGAGAAAGAACTAAGTAGGAAAATAAGAAATAATAAATAACAATAATAATAATCAGAATGAAAACCAAAAAGGCTTAAAAGGCTGTGTTTAACAGCAGATGAGATGTAGCTAATTAAAAGATGAATAAACTGGAAAATAGGTCTGAAGAAACAGGCTAGCAGGCAGCTGATCAAGAGAAATAGAATGAAAGGAAGGTTAAGAAATATGGAAGAGGGGCGCCTGGGTGGCTCAGTTGATTAAGCGTCTGACTTCAGCTCAGGTCGTGATCTCATGGTTTGTGGGTTCGAGCCGTGCACGGGGCTCTGTGCTGCCAGCTCAGAGGCTGGAGCCTGCTTCGGATTCTGTGTCTCCCTCTCTCCTTCTCTGTCCTCCCCTGCTCGCGCTCTGTCTTTCAAAAATAAATAAATGTTAAAAAATTAAAAAAAAAGAAATATGGAGGATACAGAAGGAAGGTCTAACACATATTTAATCAGAGTTTCAGAGTTTCAAACGAAGAGTGTGAAAGAATGTGGCAGATATTCAAGAGCTAATATCTGAAACATTTCCATAACTGAGAAAGTATAACCACCTATAAATCCTGGAAGCCCAACAAATCCCCAAACAGCTTAAATAAACTAGATCTGTATAAACATAGACACATTGTAATCAATGACAGAAAAGAAAAGACAGAAAGGAAATCTTAAGGGGCGTCTGAGTGGCTCCGTCCGTTAAGCTTCCAGCTTCAGCTCAGGTCACAATCACAGTGTTTGTGGTTTCGAGCCCGTGTCAGGTTCCATGCTGACAGCCTACAGCCTGGAGCCTGCTTCGGGTTCTGTGTACTCCATTCTCTCTGCCCCTCCTCCACTCACATGCTGTCTCCTTCTCTTTTTCAGAAACAAAAATAAAAACATTAAAAAAAAAAAAGAAATGTTGGGATGTCTGGGCGGCTCAGTCAGTTAAGCATCTGACTTCATCTCAGGTCATGATCTCCTAGCTCATGGGTTCGAGCCCCGTGGTGGGCTCTGTGCTGACAGCTCTGAGCCTGGAGCCTGCTTTGGATCCT
Source organism: Suricata suricatta (assembly GCF_006229205.1). NCBI lineage: Eukaryota > Metazoa > Chordata > Mammalia > Carnivora > Herpestidae > Suricata > Suricata suricatta. The sequence goes on along the minus strand of NC_043708.1, from coordinate 6,455,633 downwards.
GTGCTTCCCTCTTTCTCTGCTCCTCCCTTGTTCGTGCTCTTTCTCTGTCTTTCAAAAATAAATAAACATTAAATATTTTTTTTTTTTAGAAAAAGGGAATCTTCAACCTAATTAGAAGAGAAAAATGTTCTCATTTGAAATGTGAAGGTGACTTGTCTTAACAGCAACAATGGAAGCCCGAAGGTAGCAAAAATACCTTCCATGTACTGAGAGAAAATAACTATCCACTAAGAATTTTGTATTTCAGAGAGAACATATTTCAAGAAGGAGGGCAAAATGAAGACAATTTCAGGAAACAAAAATGGAGAAAGTTTAACTATGAACAGACTTCCTCTAACGAAAATTCTAAAGGTCATTCTTCCAGTAGGGGTCAAATCAACCCGGATGGAAGTCTTGCCATTCAATGTAGGAAAAGTGATCAAATGAAGGATTATCTGTGTGGCAAAACCTAGTCAAACATTGGCCATGTAAGAAACATACTAAAGATGTGTCAATTTTAAAGACGTCAAGATACATCGATAATAATACATAAAAGTCAGGAAGGAAGTAGCTTGAATTACAGTAAGTAACATAACATTAATATTAAAGTATATATCTAGAAAATAGCTATCTCTATGGCCATTTAGAAATATAGTTTTAAACAACCCATACACTAAAGAATAATTATAATGGAAATCATAAATATGTAGAGTAGAGCTGAAAATAAGAAAAATAAACCTTGCAAAATGTGTGTGACACAGCCAAAGCAGTACATAGAGGAAAATTTATATCCTTTAAAGATTATTCTATAGAGGAAAGAACACTGAAAACTAATGAGCTCGTTCTTCATTTTAGGAGGGTTAATAGACATAAAATAACAAAGACAAGAAATTAAAATGAGGAAAGTGGTTTTTTAAGGATAAAAAAGTAACATGAAAAATAACATGGAATAGAGAGGAATCAATATAATATAAGCTAAATATTTTGAAAAAATAAAGAAAACAACCTAGCATAGAAAAAAGAGTAAGGAGAAATGAAAATAAAAGAGAAAAGGGTATATTACCACTAAAATGAAGATATTGAAATGATAATAAAGGATATGATAAACAACTTTATACTGATAAATTTTAAAATTGAGATGCAATGGACATATTATTAGAAAAAATATGATTTACTAAAACTAACTCAACAGGAACTAAAGAAAATATGAAAAGCCCTATAGCAAATAAGAAAATTTGGTCAAATTTTAAAAAACAAAACAAAGAAAAACAAAAAAACTTCCCCTCAAACACTCCAGGACTAGATGACTTCCTCAACAAGGTCTATGTGAGAGTCAAGTAATAGATAATTCAATTTTACACAAATTATTTAAGATTACAGAATGAAAGAAAACATTCAACAAATTTGGGGATCAGAGTAACCTTGATACCAAAATTCTATAAAGATTTTATGAGAATGAAAATTGCAGATCAATAACCCTGTGAACAGACATGAAAAATCCTAAAGAAAATATTAGTAAACAGAACACAGCCCTAGATAACAAAGATCATTTATCATGCCCATGTGGGACCATGTTCAGGAATAAAAATTAGCAGGAGAGTTTAGTAAGCTTTCTGGACTCAAAATCAACCTACAAAAATCAATCACATTTTTATACACAGATGACAAACAGACAATATAATTTTATAGATATTTCTAATAACATAAAAATGTTTAAGAATTTAGCAATATATCTAACAAAAAAGAACCCAGATCTTTATGAGGAAAATTAGAAAACAATTGTTATGTGACCTTACAGATTTATAGAAATTGAAATAACACTGATAAATAATTTGAAGAGTCCGTATCATACATTTGATGATGCTCTCTAAATTGATCCACATAGTCACTGTAATTCAAATACTATCCCAGTAGGTTTTGTGGGTATGTGTGTGAAAACTGACAGGCTAATTCTAAAATCTATATGGAATTCCAAATGGCAGAAAAGAGAGATTTTCGTCAATGAGAAGAACAAGGTGGGTGGCTGGCGTGTCAGGTATCAATGATTACTTAAATGGTAGTAATTAAGGCAGTGTGACATTGCTCCTGGGTTAGACAAACTAACCAGGGAAACAGATTAGAAATCAGAACTGGGGTGTGTGTGTGTGTGTGTGTAGGGGTGTGTGTGTGTGTGTAGGGGTGTGTGTGTGTAGGGGTGTGTGTGTGTATAGGGGTGTGTGTGTGTGTAGGGGTGTGTGTGTGTATAGGGGTGTGTGTGTGTGTAGGGGTGTGTGTGTGTGTGTGTAGGGGTGTGTGTGTAAGGGTGTGTGTGTGTGTGTGTGTAGGGGTGTTTATTTTATGCGCAGAAGTGGCATTACAGATCAGAGGCGGAAAAATGTATTTTTAAATACACGATGCAATGCAATCTGTTATCCATAAGAAAACAAATAGAGCTCTACACAATAGTCACAAAAATGAATGTCATGTTAAAAAAATCAGGTTCAAGGTAAAATGATAAAGGTAATTATATATATATATATGTATATATATATGTATATACATGGTAATATATTAAATAAATTTATGTGAAGAAATATTTCTTAAATAAGCATAGAAAGCAAAATCCATACAGGAAAAGATTAATACATTCAAAAGATTGCAAAATAAAAGACAATATAAACATTCAAGATGGAAAAAGTATTTATAACATATTATAACTTAAAGATAATTAGTATGCAGAATAAATAAAGAACTTCTATAAACCAGTAAGAAAAAATACAAGAGACCTATAGTAAAGTGGGCAAAATCCTTGAACAGGCACTTCACAAAACAGGAACCTCCAGCAGCCAATGACAGAGGATGACGATGAGATGTGTGACCTCTTTGGTTAATGGGGATGAAAATTAGAACCACAACAAGATACTCCTTCATACTCACCAGGTGGGCAAAAAGTGTAACATTGGACAATATCTGACAATAATAAGTTTTGGAAATGTTAGGGAGCTAGGGACCCTCTCTTATATAGTATGAACTGGCAAGATTGCTTTGGAGAACAATTGGTCATTATCTAGTGACACTGAAAATGTACAGACTGGGGCGTGTGGGTGACTCAGTCGGTTAAGTGTCCAACTTTGACTCATGGTTCGTGGGTTCGAGCCCCGCATTGGGCTCTGTGCTGACAAGTAGCTCAGAGCCTGGAGCCTGTCTTCAGATTCTCTCTCTCCCCCTCTCTCTGCCCCTCCACTGCTTGCACTGTCTCTCTCTGTCTCTCAAAAATAAATTAAAAACATAAACTAATTTAAAAAAAGAAAGAAAATATATATACCCTTTCTCTCATCACTTCCTTTTTCAGATCGCAGAGAATCTCTGACATTTGTGCGCGTCTGGAGACTTGGAGAACAGCCGTCCACAGAAGCTTGTCCTGGCAAAACACGGAATGACGCAGACGCAGTAGCGGACTTTGTAAGTTCATCCTGGTAGAGACGCACAATAGGAGAGCATCCGGCAGTGCAAACATGAACCACAGCGATGAGGCAACAACACGGATAAATCTCTGCAACAATATTGAGCCAGAAAGCAAAACCAAGAAGCAACACTTACAAAAGAACATGTTGTCAGGACCATGCATTCAATACGATTCTACTGATACCAAGTTCAAAAACATGAATGGCTTCAAAAATACGCACAAGAGGTAGAACTGCATAGAAACAAGGGAGTCTTAACAAGACAGAAGCGGTGTTTCATCTGGGGAGGGAAGCAGGCGGGGCGGTCTGACGTGGGTGCATCGCACAGGGGTTTTATCATAGTTTTATTTTTCACACTTTATATTTTGAATAAGTTGTGTATTTATTCAATAATTTATAAAAATATTTTCACACATATTCATACTATAGTGAAAAGGTGGACGTACTCATGGCTGCTGATGGGAATTAGTCCAATACTGAGGAATAGGTTGCAGGTGTGTGACAGTGAGGAAACCACTCACACCTTGAAATTCTGGGAGGCTTCCTGGAGGAATGGGTGCTTTTTTGTGTCTGTGATAAATAAGGAAGAACATCCCAGCTAGTATTAAAAAAGAGGAAGAAGTGCAGTTTTCAGCAGGGAAGGATCCAGAATAGATTAACACTCTGAATCAGGCATTTCAGAGTTGCTGGAAATTGACCCATGTTGTGATTGGTAATGGACTTGGACTTCTGTCTGCTGACCTTCTAGCTGTGTGAGCCTGGAGGAGAAATTTTTATCACCCGGAGGCTCAGTGGGCTTCCACATGATGGAGTTAAGGAGTGTGTGTACCTCACAGTGTGGTTTTGAGGGTGAAATAAAGGAATGCACACCGTACGCCTGGAACAGGCTGATCAACTCCAGTGTTGACCACTATTTTATAGTTGTGGTTGCAGCGGCCGCTGGGGCTGCTGCATAGGTTGCTGGGAGCATGGGTGTGCGGATGCAGGTGCAGCTGGGAAGGAGGGAAATCAGAGCATGGGATGGCTGGAGCACAGTGGCCCAGAGAGACCGGGATGCCATGAGGCTGCAGGGGTGAGTAGGGAGCACGTCATCAAGCTCAGGAGTTGGAACCTGAGGTAAACAGCAGGGAGTCACAGCAGGGTATTAAGCAGGATGGGAGCACTCTTGCGGAGGGAGTATGGAGGGTCTTAAATCTAAGCTGTGTGCCTTTGGGGCTACATCAGCCCAGAGACTGTTTTATCATAAGAAGGATTCCAGCAGCTGCTTCTGTGCGGAGGATGGCTTGGCAGGGGCGGGACTCAGGACCTAAGGGACAGGCATTCTGGGAGGAGCGTGTGTAGGCGTTGAGCAGTTTGTGAGAAGGTCCTGAACCAGGGTGGGGCCAGACAGGAAAGGACCCAAAGGAGCCACAGGAAAGCGGTGTCTTTGACAGGATCTCTCGGTGACTGTGTCTCAGAGCATATTTAAAATGCAAAAGGGAGACGGGGGCTGCGTGGTGAGCGGGGTGGTGGGGAGGAGGCAGGGCTCAGATCTTATCTGGACTCTCGGCTGTCATCGGAGCCGCTCAGAGCAGGTGCTTCAAAGCCTTCGGCATTATCCTGCGCCCGGGCCCGCGTCGGGCGCACACACAAAGTGGGCATGCATTATTCAGGCGGCATCGCGTGCTCTGCGCCTCTCGTCAGAGCACTGGCAACGTGGGTCCCTCCTTCCCCAAAAGCCCATTGTTAAGAATTATAAACAAACAGGATGGACGCCTTTGCAGTCACTTCACTGCTGGGGAAGATCTGCAGTCATAACAGGAAATCATGCACTTGCTGCAGAAAGATTCTGTTCTAAGAGGCAGGATGAATGTCATTGACCTAAATTCCAGCGTCCTAGCCTGGACTCGCAGAACTTTGCGGCACGAGGCAGATTAAAAGGATCTGTAACTATTTCTTTCCTCCTGTTTTATGAAAATTCATTGCCATGAATATCTAGTGACCCTGAAACCCACTTCCAACTTTGGAATCGGCTCCCTGAAGGCTGACTTAAAGGTGTAGAAGAAAATCACAACTCGAGGGGCTTGGGAGGAACCGAAGGCTTCCGTTCGTGGAGGCTGATGTCATCCTCTCTGTGACAGAGCGAGGTGACAGTGGGGCCCAGCTCTGCCCCAAAGGGACCTCGCTGTCTGCAGTGCCGAAGGGACGGTGCCCGGGCCCGCGATCTTGCAGATCTGGATCCCAGTCTGACGCTGCTAACAATGCCTCACTCGTGCTGGCTGTTTCGATGATGAGCACATCTGCTGCTGTGAATTATTACCTTTTTTCGGTGGCATTTCTGTTGTCTTTTCCATTTTCTTTGCTCTTTGCAATTATCAGTTGTTCCGAACGGCCTTGGCGATGTGGGCTAGGTCAGCATCGTTCTATACTTTGCAGATAAGCTCACTTAGACGGAGGCCCCGTGACTGGCCCACGGATCGCCTACCCAGAGCTCAGAGAGTTTGCTCGGCTGGCCCATGTCTCTTTTGCTCCAATAATGCATGTGTCGGCCCATTGCATTTATTCCTTCGTCCATTTGGCAAGCAGCTATGGATAAAGCGCCTCGTACGTTCAGGCATGGTGCCGAATGCTAAAGATATGGAATTTGATAAAACGTGATTCCTGTCTGTCAGATGCTCACAGTCCGAGAAAAGAGCAGGTAATCCATCTGCTAGATGTGACACACTGTGGCAAATGAAGTTTCTAGGGGATTCCGCAGAGGGGTCCTAGGGCCCAGGCTAGATATGCAAGGAAGACTTCCTGGAAGAGGTGACATGGTCACTGATCCATAAGGACAGTAATACAGATTTAGGGATTTGGAAGAGGAGAATGAATGTTCTGGTCGGAGGCCAGGTGGATTTGAGACGGTGGAGGTCCTTCCGGGTGCTGATTTTGTTTGGTGGGGAAAGCGTACCACATAGGCTGGTGCTAGTCACCGTGCTGGGGGACATAATGCACAGGGGCCAGAAAACCACCTGGGGGTTTTTAACCCTTGATTTAAATCATTGAAACCTAAGAACAGTTCTGTAATCTCTAGGAATCCATTTTATCATTTAAGAAACAGGCTCATAGGGGCCTGTGACTTGCTCAGTCATGGAAGCAGCTGAGCGGGAGACAGAAGATTTGGATGTGTGAACCCCGCAGTGTGGCCCAGGATGACTCCCTCCTGCTTTCCCTTCAAGGGAACTGATCGTGCCTCTCTAGGTGCAGGAGTTCCGCTCATCCAGAGAGTAACCGAGAGAGAGTACCTACAACTTCCTCTCTGATCTTGGGGATCCTGGCATTGACCTTTCCCTTTTGCTGCTAGAGGGATGCAGTGGGGCAGAGCGGAGGCCACGGGTGGTAGATGTTCCTCTTGTACCAGGAGTGTGGATTTCCAGCGGGGAGATTTCTTTGTATCCATTTCCCCACTGTGTCTGGAGGGTCGTTACTTGACTTGGAAAGCCGAGACCATGCCATGCTCTGGTGATGAGTGAGGGGGAGAGAGTTTAACTCTGTTGTTTTAATTTTTTTCATGTTTATTTATTTATTTTGAGAGAGAGTGCCAGCGAGCAGGAGAGGGGCAGAGAGAGAGGGAGACAGAAATTCCCAAGCTGTCTCTGCATGGTGAGCACAGAGCCGGATGTGAGGCTCGAACCCACGAACAGTGAGATCATGACCTGAGTCAAATTGAAGAGTTGGACGCTTCACCGACTGAGCTGCCCAGGTGCCCCCACTCTGATTTTTAAAAAAAAATTTTTTTTTACTGTCTTTATTTATTTTAGAGAGAGAGAGAGAGAGAGAGATAGCATGAGCAGGGGAGGGGCAGAGAGAGAGGGAGATACAGAATCTGAAGCAGGCTCCAGGCTCTGAGCTGTCAGCACAGAGCCCCACGCGGGGCTGGAACCCACGAACTGTGCGATCATGCCCTGAGCCGAAGCCAGATGCTTAACCAACTGAGCCACCCAGGTGCCCCTGACTTTTAAAGACGCATCTCACAGGGATGTAGAGGACAGAGCCATCCGTGATGAGGCCACAGAGGGGCTCTGCTTTGGATCCCCAAACCCGGAGTCTGGGGGGAACCCCTCCCGCCCCAGTGGCATCATGGGCTGCCGCTGTTGCTTCGCCGAGGACAGGCACGTGGGGCCGGCCGCTGCAGCTCCGGCGTCCCCTGTGTTCAGGTGTGACGACGGTGCCCCTTCTTGGCAGCACTCGGGCCAGGGTGCAGCTCGGGGGTGTCCTGTGGCCAGGAGACTCGGTGGCCAGCATGGGCTGCAGCCCCGCCGAGGGCCGGGTCCAGGCCCCGAGTGCTCGCAGTGTGACCCACACCGGCCTTCTCTCTCCCAGGTCCTCGTCGGTGAGTGGAGAGGTGTTTGCTGCCCCAGGGATCAACCACTCCCAAATCTCAAGGCCTGGAGGAGGGACTTAAGGTGCTTGTGTCGAGTGGGGAGCACCGGGTCATGTGCTCCTGCTCTGGCCGGTTCCTGATGAGGTAACTCACGGCCTCCCCCGCAGCCCTGGGGACCAGTGCGCCTCCTCGCTGGGTGCAAGGCTTCCTCTGACCCAGGCGCCAGCGCCTCCTCCCCCAGGCGCCCGGAGGGGCAGGTGCCTTGTTGGGGGGCACACAGTTCGCCCAGACGGTTCACTCTGTAGATCGTGGATGAGTTACTCAACCTCTCTGCATCTCAGTTTCCACACTCGGAAAATGAGGAGAGTAAGAGACCCACCTGCCTCAGGGAGTGGCAAGAGTCACCAGAGGTGATAAATGTGAGCCTCCTGGAGGTCTCACAGACTTTGAACATCCTGTTGTCTGTGAGACTGTTCTTTTTCCATACTCCTTTCCGCCCTTCCCCCACTCCGACCAGTCTCTTCTATTTTTTTTTAATTTTTTAAATGTTTTTTATTTATTTTTGAGAGACAGAGATAGCATGAGGAGGGGAGGGGCAGAGAAAAAGGGAGACACAGAATCTGAAGCAGCTCCAGGCTCTGAGCTGTCAGCACAGAGCCCAGTGTGGGGCTCGAACCCACGAACGTGAGATCATGACCTGAGCCGAAGCTGGACACTTACCCAACTGAGCCACCCAGGTGCCCCTATTTATTTTCCTGATTGCATTCTCCCCTGATCCATTCCTAAGGATGGGTTCAAGCATCACTTGAGGACACACTCTGTTCTCATCTTCATCGTGGCTGTGAGGACCTGTGCCCCCGAGTGCCCATTGGACTTTATACAGGGATGTGTATCAATCACTTGACCTGGTGCCCGTAAAGGCAGGCATCCTTGCTGGCTTGCACTCCCCATCATATCCTTGAGCCAAACATATACAAAGCCCCGGATACAGAGTAGAGTACATGGGAAATAGCACAAGGCTCCCCTGGCTTTTTGAGGGGCTGCTGCTGACCTGTTCAGGAAGGCTTGTTTACTTCCCTGTGTTAACGGCCAGGTCTGCAACCAGGGTGCGCCAAGTTCCTGGCGGTTTCACCTTACCTCCTCCAGGGCGTCGTCCCACAGGCCCGTTAAAGTAAAACATCGTACTCCCACCACAAGGATCATTTTGTGAAATGCGCCGTTAATTAACCTCATGGAGTTTCTTTCCGCATCACTTTTGGAGATTCAGGGCTACGTGTGCACGGGCTTCTATCTGCCTGTGTGAGCCAGTTGTGCTCTGTTAATTCTCTCTGTATATTTTGACATTATTAATTGATTCCATCTGATTGCATTAATCATGAGTAATTGAGATGTAAAGTAGTTTTCAGCTGAAGTAGCAAAGCAATTCCTACAGTGAGGAGAGGGGTTCAGTGTCTAAGGGGTAAATCATGTTGGAAACGTCCTGTTCAAGGTTAAGTTCAATGTAAGCCTTGCACGGATCTTTCATGGATTTACTCAACATGTATTTTTTATTGTAATGCTTAGATTAATTAATGGCTCTTTAAAAATTATACACCATCTTGATGGGAGAGGAGAGTTTTCTAGTACAAGTTAACTTTGTTGCTAAAGTTGTTTTGTAACAAGTTAACTTCTTCTCTGACCTTGCGGATCACTCCTTTCACCTCCTCCATTTGCTCCTAGAGGGGATAACAGGGGGCAGAGTGGAAGCATCAGGGCGGTAGATGTTTCCATTGTACCAGGAGTGTGAATTTCCAGAGGGGAGGTTTCTCTGTAACTCCGAGCTCCTGTGCCATTTCCCCTCTGTAGAGGGAACATTCTAGGTCTGCAGACTTCATTCTCTGAGCTTTTAATTTTTAAGTTTGAATGAGTCCATTTTCAGTTACACAACAATGATGACAACGTCTGATGGTTATGATAGATAATCATCACCTTTGTGTATACAACGGAGTACTACGTGGCCATGAGGAAGAATGAAATCTGGCCATTTGTAGCAACGTGGATGGACCTCGAAGGTGTCATGCTAAGCGAAGTAAGTCAGGCAGAGAAGGACAGATACCATATGTTCGCACTCATAAGACTAACAGGAGAAACTTAACAGAGGACCATGGGGGAGGGAAGGGGGAAAAAGAGTCAGGGAGAGGGAGGGAGGCAAATCATGAGAGACTCTTGAATACTGGATACAAACTGAGGACTGAGGGGAAGGGGGGTGATGGGCATGGAGGAGGGCACTTGTGGGGAAGAGCACTGGGTGTTATATGGAAACCAACTTGACAATACACTATATATTTAAATAAATAAATAAATAAATAATACCTAAAACACCGAGAGCAAAAACCTTCTTCCCACTCCCACTCATTATGTGCCTCTGCCCTCCTTAGGTAATCAGACACCAAGCTTGTGATTTTTCAGGACTTTTCTTACCCATTTTTCATGTATAGATGATTACGTGCATGTACGTGTTGACCTATTCATTTTTTAACATAATTGGAATTGAACTACTCATTCTGTTGTACATTTGACTGTTGCCAATAGATTCTGGAAAACTCTCCATGTCAGATCTATCTCCTTCTTAAGTTGTCTGGTATTCCATATGATGCATACACAGAAATTAATTTAATAAAGTCTATTTCGCTTGGTAGCAATTTTTGCCTATTACACAGACATAGTCAAGGCAGCAACAACAGCCTTGTGCGTCTGTCCTATAATGCATAGGATAGATTTCCCAAAGTCAGATTCCCAGGTGTTTGCTCTGCCTGGGAATTTTCATTGATTTTACTACACAAGCATGTAGGTTGTTGGCAATAATTTTTCGCTTCCCTCAAGTGCATGTGGCCTGGAGTTCTTGAACATTCTATGGCAACACGGTGAAGAATTCTGATGTAAGCCCTCCTGTGTGATGTGCAATTCACTTGCAAAGTTCACCTGCCTTCACCCCCGTGCCTAAGGAAGCACACGCCTTCCTTTTGAACTCTAGTTACGTCTGCTGGCTGTGTGCATCCTCCTTCAAAGCAGGATGATTGCCAATTTCTGTTTCACTTTGTTCAGGCTTAAATTGGGGGAAAAAGGCGATTTTTGTTCATCCAGGGGCATTTTGCTTTTTTTTCCAAAAAAAAATTGTTAGCGTGACCAGAGGTCGATCTTTCCTGTCACATCTTCATGGAAGAATCGCCCTCCGCACCGTCAAGGGCAGTGGCTCTGAACAGGGGCCAGGGTCAAGTGCACAGTTGTGAGTCAGCTTCCTGATGCCACAAGGCTCTTCACCCCAAAGGCTGCTGCCTCATACGGACTAAATGCGGTCAGAACACTCAGGTCCGGGCCTCAGGACCATGGACCCAGCAAGGGTTAGAGCTGGCTGGGAAATAATAGAGTGGGGAAAACCTGACTTGAGATTCAGACTGACATGGAGTCGAAATCCTGCTCGGTCGCCTCCAAGACAGACAATCTTAGGCAAGTTAATAATTCTCAGACACCTGATCCATGAATAGAAAATACCACCGTGTGTATCTTGCGAGGTTGTTATAAAGGCTGATACAATGGTGATGTATAGAGTGTTTGGCATTGTGCCTGGCGGGTAGAGAGCATTCAATGGATATTAGCTGTCCTTATTCCTGTTGTCAAAGTATTGGAACCAAAAAGTCTTATTGTCACACTTGAGATGGGAGACAGAACAGAAGCGCTCTACAAACAAAGGTACCTGTAGACCCACACCTCACAAATGACCATTCCGGCTGGGTGCTGAAAGCTCATTATTTTTTTAAAATGTTTTTTTTTTTTTTTTTTGAGAGAGAGAGAGACAACATGAACAGGGGCGGGTCAGAGAGAGAGAAGGAGACACAGAATCTGAAGCAGCTCCAGGCTCTGAGCTGTCAGCACAGAGCCCGACGAGGGGCTCGAACCGACCTACTGTGAGATCATGACTTGAGCCGAAGCCGGACGCTCAACTGACTGAGCCCCCCGGGTGCCCCTGAAAGCTCATTATTTTGTAGGGGATTTTTGTACAAAAGATAAAAAAGATACACTTGGAAGGATGGAGAATGTCCCATTCCTTCTGAGCTGACGGTAAATTCCCCAAGGAAGTAACAAAGCAACACGCGTGGCAGGTGAGCCGCTCACCTCACTAGTGACTTGGATTGGCTTTGCCACCTTCGGTACAAAAACCACAGCTTTGCTGTATGAAAAATAAAGATGCGAGCCGGTAAACCCAAAGCGAACGGAACAGATTGTTTAACGTGACTTTCCCTTATCTGTACAACACATGCATAAGATAATGCCGTTGACATTTTTGTCAAGGAAATGAGATGTGGACCCTTTGCGTCGCCTTAGCTGGGAGTCACGGAGGGGCGGCCGGCGGCTGGCATGTCAGAGCCCGAGCATTCCGTGATAAGGCAGGCACAGTGGGTGCCTGGCGTGTTCTCAGCACCCAGTGAGTAATTGCATTCACGGCCTTCCTGGCTAACCACTCGGAAGAGATAGAATGATCCACGGAGCCCTGGAAAGGAATCGGAGCCACCGCGTAAATCCCAGGATGTTAGCAGTGCAGAGGAGCTTGGAGATGATGTCACTGGCCTTTACTTCTGCACACGGCGAACGGAAAAGGGAGTAACGCCTGATCGAAGGAAGAGGCAAGAACCAGGCAGAACTTAAGCTGGGCGTTCCCACTACGGAGATAATGCCAGCCTATAGTTTACCAAAGGCCTTTCCCCCTTTCTGCAGGTTGAAGAAAGACTTCACTTCTGCTCTAGGCCTCTCTGTAGCTGCCGTTACAGCTTCTGTGCCCCGATACTTTTGGTTTGACCCCCAAGGCAAGTTCAAAGACAGTCAAACTCTCACTGTCAATTTACCAGAGCATCTAGCTGAAGTTGACACTGAGTGAAGATGACATTCTAGGGGCTCCCAGTTCTGAGCTATGGCCAGCTGAGTCTGAAAGGAAATCCTAAATAAACACACAAATAAACAAACAAATAAATAAATCCACACCGAGGTATGTGTGATGATGCTGGACAAACAGCACGGCAATTTCTAAAGCAATCTCCAAGAAAGACCAGATAACAATGAGACTGACAATGGACTGCTTATTTCCACCACCAAAGACCAGAAGACTGCAGAGTAATGCCGTCAGAACACTGAGAACTTAAACCTGAACTTGATGGACACACAGCCACCTGCTAGCTCAAGGGTGAGGTCAGACGCTTCAGGCAAACACAGTCCGAGAGAGAGAGGGTGTTACTCAGGGACTCTTGCTAAGGGACTTTCCAGAGGACAATCGTAAGAAAGACACTGAAATCCAGGGTGGGGAAAGATATAAAAGACATTGCTAGGCAGAGAAATGGATTGATGGTTTATATATGATTCATTATACATATGGATTTAGAGCAAATAACATACTGTTAGAAGGATGGCTTTGGAAAGGTTTAGAAATAAAAAAATACTAAAATATTAGGCAACCAACCATGAAAGATAAGAGAGGAAATTAAGTATTCTATAGACCTTATAATATTAAAGAGAATCATCACATTGACTAGACTGTTAATCAAATGTGCATTTTATTTTATTTTTTTAAATTGATTTAAAAAAAATTTTTTTTGAAATTTTATTTTATTTTATTATTTTTACTTTATAAAGTTTCATATTTTTTAACATATGCAATTATTTTCCATCATTTACAATACAGTAGTTACAATGACACTCCAAACAGAAAAGCAAAGTAAAAAATCAAAACACCAACTTCTGTTTCATGTAATTAGACTTTCAAATGTGCATTTTAAAGGAAGATAAAAAATAATAAGGAAAACCCAATGAATGCAGAAGGCATTATAGAAGGAAAAAGAAAAAATATATAGTAAATACAACATAAGATTATTGGATTAAATTTCAATTTATCATTCATTATAATAAATAGAAGTAAAAGAGATTGCTAGTTATAAGAGCTATGTATACTGGAGTAAAAATATTTTCCAGCTATGTTCTCTTTTCAAGAGTTATACATAAAGATCATAACATGGAGAATTAGGAGAGTGGAGAGATTAGAAAAACAGACAGTAAAATAAGTAGAGCTTCTAAAAGAATCTACAAAACATTTCTAGAAATAGTGAGTTCAGGAAGGTCATGGGGTATAAGACAAACAGAAAAAACATAATTCTATTTCTATGTACTTGCAATGAACAGATGGACACCAAAATTAAAAAGTGCAATACCATTTTTAATCCCTCAGGAATATAAAATAGTTATGTGTAAGACTAATAAAACATGTATAGGACTTGTGTGCTAAAGACTGTGTAACACTGATCAGGTAAATCAAAGGAAATTTAAATAAATGGAGCGATGTGGTGCGCTCATGGGTTGAAGGACTTAACATAGTAAAGATGTCAGTCATCCACATATTGATATTTTGGCATAATGTCATTTCTATCAAGATCCCACCAAAACTTTTGGGTAGATATGGATAAGATTATTATAAGATTTTTATGAAAAAAGAAGAGGAATTAGGAGAGTTAAAATAATCTTTTAATATTTATTTTTGAGAGGGAGCATGAGTTGGGGAGGAGGAGGGTGAGTGAGGAACGGAGGATCCACAGTGAGCTCTGTGCTGATAGCAGAGAGTCTGACACGGGGCTCGAACTCATAATCCTTCAGATCATGACTTGGGCCGAAGTCAGACTTCTAATGTACAATGCAAAAGGAAAGCTGAAATAGCAATATCAATATCAGAAAAACAGAGACTTTAAGGAAAAAAACATTAAGGAAAAATAATTTCATTAGATAATACAGTGATCTAAACAAGAATAATTTTTTAGGAAGATACAATTCTGAACCTGTAGGCACCTACCAACATACTCTCAAGATATATAAAGAAATCATGGGCAGAACTACAATAATAATAAAAGAACATTTCAATGATAGTGGGAGATTTTTAATTGCTCACAAAATGACAACTCAGGCAGACAGAAAATTTTTAAGGACATTCAAGCAGTAAAAATAATAAACTTGATCCAAAGACATGTATGGGAAGAAAGAGTGACAGAAATTTCAGTAATGTAAGTAGGAATACTCTTGTCTAGCGGTATATACATCACACGACAGTTTTTAGAAGGAATCTGGGGATTGGATTATTTCTCAGATTTTGCACTGATATTTTTACCAGTTTTAGTGAGATAAGGTTGACATACAGTATTGTGTAAGTTTAAATTATAGAGTGTGATGACCGGATACATGCCTATATTGCAAAATATTTACCATAATAAGGTTAGTGAACACAACAACTATTTTGTTGTTGGTGTTGTTATGGTAAGAACATTAAAGCTCTACCCGCACAGCAATTTTCAAACAGACAATACAGTGTGGTTAACTGCAGTCACCACGGTGCATCTTAGAGTCCCAGAATCTACTCCTATCATGACTGAAAGTCTGTACCCCTTGACCGGTATCTGCCCACCCCTTCTCTCTCACCCTTCAGCCCCTGGCAGCCACCATGCCACTTTCTGTTCCTATGAGTATGATGTGTTTAGATTCCACATGTATGTGAGGTCCCACAGGACTTGTCTTTCTCTGACTTCCTCGCCTAAGGTCCTCAAGATGCATCCATGTTATTGCAAATGACACGATTTCCCTCTTTCTCTATAAATAGGCATTTAGTTTGTTTTCAAGGCTTAGTAATTGTGAATAATGCCGGAATGCACATAGGGGTGCGACATCTCTTTGAGATACTGATTTCATTTTCTCTGAATATGTACTTAAAAGTGAAATTTCTGGCTCTTATGGTAGATCTATTTTCAATTTTTGCGGGGGGACCTCCATTTTTCATAGTGGCTGCACCGGTTTACATTCCTATCTACAGTGTATGAGGGTTTCCTTTTCTCCACATCTTCACCAGCATTTTCTTCTCCTTCTTTTTCTCCTTATTCTTCCCTTTCTTCTTCCCCTCCTCCTTCTCCTCCTCTCCCTCCTCCTCCCCCTCCTCGTCCTCCTTCCCCTCCTCCTTCTCCTCCTCTCCCTCCTCCTCCCCCTCCTCGTCCTCCTTCCCCTCCTCCTCCTCCCCCTCCTCCTCCTCCTCCTCCTCTATCTTCTTCTTCTTCTTCTTCTTCTTCTTCTTCTTCTTCTTCTTCTCCTCCTCCTTCTTCTTCTCCTTCCTTCTCTCTCTCTTTCCATCTGAGTAAAGTCATCTTATAATACTACAATAGTTTCTGGTGTACGACATAGTGACTGGATGAGTTTACACATTTCTTTCTTCTCTTTTCGATACTAGTCATGGTATGAGGTGATATATCAGTGTGATATTTTTCTTTCACCTTTTTTAAATTTTAATTTTAGTATAGTTAATATACAGTGTTATATTAGTTTCAGGTGCACAGTACAGTGATTCAACAATTCTATGTATTACTCAGTGCTCATAATGATAAGTGCATTCTTGTGGTTTTGACTTGCATTTCCTGATGATGAGTGATGTGAGTGCCTTTTCATATACCTGTTAGTCATTTGTGTGTCTTTTTTGGAGAAACATCTATTCAGGTCCTCTGTCTATTTTTTAAATGGGGTATTAGTTTTTTTTGTTATTCAGTTGTATGAGTTCCTTATATATTTTTGATATGAACCACTCATCAGATACAGGTCTTGCAAACATTTTCTTTTATCTGCTGATAGAAGTTTTAAAAGGCTCGATTACACCACTTCTTGCTCAGTCACTGCTTTCTCGGTGAGCCACTGACGCTGTTCATGGCACTCAATGCCCTGATGGTTTTCACAGAGGCTCCCAAAGGCTTACCTGTGAGTCAGAGGTGGTTTGAGAGGTGGCTTTCATGTGTCTGCAGCAACACGGGCAAAATAAGAGGTTTGCAGCATGGTTTTTGTGATCGGATTTCCTTTGCTTCAAAGGAATGGCCTATTTGTCACTGTATCTTTAAAATGCCCTTGCTCCTACAAAATGATGCTGCTGAAATGATTCTGTTCATTGTTTTTGTTGTTCTCATTTCTTTAGTGCACAAAATTCAAAGCTTTCAATACTTTAAAAAATTGCAAATGGATTCCAACTCTTCTGTTCTTTCGGATCCTCCTCTGTGACCAGAACAGAGCCTGTGATGTGGGGTAACTTTCTCATGTCTACCATAGCTCCTAATTCTGGGCACTGCTCTAAATATGGCCTATTCCTTTTTAATACAATGTTAAGGCTGGTGATTTTATACCCACTGAACAGAAGCAAAAACTCCATCTCTGAGAAGTTTGGTAACAACTGTTACCGTGGATTTGGCATTTGACTTCCAGTTCAGATCACGTTTTGGAGCAAACTTATCTTCTCCTGGGACATGTGCGAGTTGGGTGGTCTATGAACCGATTCTCTTCAAATCTCTGGACCAAGGGTCCCCTAAAAGTACACCTAGGTTAGACACAGTAGCTAACACGATTTCTTTGCTGGGGGGGAAGGAAGTCAATATGCCCTCTCAAATTACATGGTTCTTAAGAGAAGAAAGCTGCTTTAATAAAAATAGATACTACACGACATGTTATTCTTTATAATTGGACCAAAGATCACAAAGACCATACACTTACAAGATAATCTGAAAATGAGCAGACAAATAATATAGTAATCACCAAATCCTTATTACTTGAAGCCTATCCGCGCCAGGAGACCCTCTCTCCCTTGATGATCAAGCCTGACCCCTATTAATTTTAATAGGAGTTAAGTAGTCACATCAAGGGGAGTATCACTGAGTACTCGAAGCAAACCAACCCCGGAGATTAAGACCTCCACTTTTGGCTTTCTGCTGAAAATGTGACACATCGCCTGATGCTTATCTGCTCTTAATTGTGTGTTGTGTGTGTATGTTTTTGTCCCTTCTTTTGCAGAGGAGGCAATTTGCAAATCGTTGCTATCTGCCTCCCTACAAGGAAGAGATAAATTATATGAGAGGCTGTGGCGTTTGGCCTGTTTGATATCCTTTGCTGATAAATTGAAGTGCACCTTCATAATTAATACCCAATCTTTGCAGATCGACTCTGAGGCACTGGGGCTGGTGGGTATCTGGCCGTAATGAAAAATTATTGTTGTGATGCACCCTGCTCCTCCTCCCCACCCCACACCTTTTTATCACTATCGTCAAAAATAGGCACAGAACAAATCTATCAGAGGTTTTGTTGGACAGCGTCAGAAAGATCCCTCAGTTTTATTAAACAGCATCTTCAAAGATTCAACAGAGACAGACTTGCTTCTGTGAGCTTTTTAACATGTAAGTGACATTTCCCTGCGTTTAAATACGGCTTTGTTAGGCTGTGCTGGCAATCAGAATGCAAGAAAAAAAAAATCCCGTTGTTAGAACCTGAAACCAAAGAGAAATAGATCATCCTTTAGTTTAGCTCTTGAAATAGGAAGTCGAGGGAAAGGCAGAATCCGAGAAATCAAATTAAATTTAAAATTCCTGGGAGCTCTTGGAATGCAAGATCAGGATAAACATTTCGTCCTGAGCAATGAAACCAAACAAAGCAAGACGCCATTTAGTAAGATTTGGGGATGGATAAGTGAGGCTCTTTGTTGGTGTAGAACTTTGTGACCCAGGAGGCATTTAGGAAGCTGGCCCACGGTTCCCCACACTTCTCCTCCGGATGGGGCAAGTGAGTAAGGCCATCTTGCAGGTGGGGATATAGGCTCAGTAAGGGGGCTGAGCTCTCTTGAGGCAGACCTGGGGGCAAAATAGAGGTCTTCTGACATCTGTTGTGACTCCATAGCAAGCTCGCCAGCACCTTAAGGGGATTTACCTGCCAGTAAGTGCATACGGGGGTGTAGACAAAACGGAAGAACCGAAGCCGTTAGCCAGCAATTCCCAACTGTCCTCCATCTTCCCCTTCTCCCCCCAAACTGGCCAGACCACTGGCTTTTTGAGGACCACCTGTGTCACTTCACGCTCACCCTTCCGGTTGCTGTGTCTGCACCACTAATTTGGATTTGTCTCCTCTTTGTACCTACTCACTGTCACTGGCAGAACACCATCCCCTTGCCCAGTAAGAGACATCAGAGCAAATCCTCAGAGCATTTTGGAGGGGCTGCAATGAGATTCAGTAAGACACATGGCCGGAAGCCCAAAGCTCTTCTTACTGGACATAGATAATTATTACTATTATTATTTTAATAAAGTTTATTTATTTTGAGAGGGTAAGGGGAGGGGCAGAGAGAGGGTGAGAGAGAATCCCAATCAGACTATGTACTGTCAGCACAGAGCCTGACCCAGGACTCGAACTCATGAACCGTGAGATCATGACCTGAGCTGAAACCAAGAGGAGTTGGACACCTAACCAACCGAGTCATCCAGACTCACCTCGATCGTTGTTTTTAAGTACCTGCCTTGCAAGAAGGTTGTGAGGAAACCAAACAAAATCAAACAGAGACTTCCAATGTTTAAATGTCTTGCACGAGTTGAATAAGATTGTGTGATTCTTGCAATGTTGCAACGTGAAGTCCTCTTTCCAACCTCCTAACCATGCAACTCTCGCTGGTCAAATACTAAGAACCTACTCTTTGTAAAAATCTTTCCTACCGTGATGTTCACTTATGGAGGGAGGCAAGAAGTAGCCAGCAAGTTTAAAACACATCTTCATGTGTTGAAAGGGTCTACAGAGAAGTGTAAAGCAGGGTAAGTGGGGAGACAGTGAGTGAGGAGAGAAACTATTTAAAAAAAATATGATCTGTGAAGGTGCCAAGGAGGTGGCATTTGAGCATTGACGTGAACAAAAGGAGTAAGCTACATACACAGGAAGAGAGGACTGTGAGGTTAAATGTATTTTAGGTGTACATGACCATTAGAAATAACCACTAGAAATAACAAGACCACATGTGGGCAAGCCACCAGGGACCTCTGGGGGTGAAGAACAGCCCACAGGGATGGAGGTTCCCCAACCGCCATGACTAGCCTCATGATTTGGTACAAATTACTTCTCCCTTAAAATGTTCCCTCATCTTGGAAATGAAGGGATAATAAGATATCTGGGGCCACTTGGACTAAAAATCCTGCTTCGTGTGCTATTTGCCCCAAAGACTTGATCATCTTTCTTCCTCTCCATTTCCCCCAACACTTTTTGCCATTCAGATAAGAAAATCATGATGAGTCTTCTTTGGATCCCAGTCACGGGCTCCAGTGGATGTCTCAACGAACTCCCGTGTAAGGAGTAGCAAGAGACATCACACATTCTTAGTGACGTATCCTTAGCACAGATGGAAAACCACTCTTCAGAATGAAAGCCAGAACGTGGCGTGACAATGGGGAAAGATCCTAGAAAGGATCCTAATGTCGTAAATGCACAGTAGTTATTCTGAAGATCATTCTCCTGGTGACTTAGCCCTGCTGGCAACCTCACATCTATTTCCAGTTGAGGTACCGTCTTGGAACGAAGGCCGACATGACCTCTTCAAGCCAGAATGTTAGGAGCTAATACCTGTGTTCCCTCGCATATAAATATATGAAAGTTGTGGGTATGAAATCTTGGGAATTGAAGAATTGTTCCAGAAACAAAAGGGGTTTTCGTATCTTCCTTTGGAAAGGAAGAAACAAACGAATGAGTGAGTTACATAGAGATACACGACTATGCCTATGAAATCAATTAAATCAAACATTGCTTTATTTTCTTTCACTGTTTTGGGTTTTTGTTCGAAACTTGTCATTGCAAGAATGCTCAACATTTGGAACATTTGTGAACAGCTGAGCCAAGGTGAGAAAAGCACTTGTACTGAAGACAGACCTCGGATCTCAGGGTCAGAAGACAGTCCATCTCATAGCTCTTCATTTACTGGCTCCATGACCTCAGACAAATTACTAGACTTATCTTAACTTTGATTTCATAGTCTATAAGTTAGGAGTATCACACCTGTCCAATTTACTTCAAAGAGTGAGAAACAAATAAAAATGACAGCTGTGAGTACATTTCTCCATAAATACCAAAGCCCTGGCAAATATAAAGATGAGAAGGAAGAGGAAAAAAATAGAAGGGGAGGTGGAAAAGCACTCAACTCTCATTTATTTTTTATTTTTTTAATGTTTATTTATTTTTGAGAGAGAGAGAGACAGAGAGAGAATGTGAGTCAGGGAGGGGCAGAGAGAGAGGGAGACACAGAATCTGAAGCGGGCTCCAGGCTCCAAGCTGTCAGCATAGAGCCCAGTGTGGGGCTTGAACTCATGAACTGTGAGATCATGTGACCTGAGTTGAAGTTGGACACTTAACTGACCCAGGTGGCCCTTCTTTTTTTTTTTTTTTTTTTTTTTTTTTTTGCAGGGAATGGGGCAGAGGGAGAAGGAGAAAGAATCTTAAGCAGACTCCACACTCAGTGCGGAGACCAACAGGGGTCTCCATCCCATGACCCTGGGACCATGACCTGAACTGAAATCAAGAGTCACACCCTCAAAAGGACGGAGCCACCCTGGTGCCCCAACTCTCACTCATTTTTATCTTAGTTACAGTAGGGGTCTGGCTGGAAGATCTGAGCTGTGGTGGATAGTATTCTGGGCCAGCATTATCTCTCTAGCACACCCAGGCCAATTGTCAGAGCTGCGCATGTCTCCCGAGCGTATTTATGGTCCTTTGTGTCTCCATTTTCAAGGGACAGACAATCCTCAGAAGGTAGCTTATTGTATTGATCATCACTCAAACTTTACAGCATTCCCATTGCCTATAGGACAAATGCCAGATTTCTCTAGAATTTTAGAGCTGCCATGGCATGTCATTAATCTCCTTGACTAACATGATTTTACTTTTTCTGATCTTTCTGAAAGGCATGGGATTCACTCCAGTTCATCTAAACACAGGAGAGACCATGAGAGGGGGCCAGTGACAGGTCTGGATTCTGAGATGTTCCCACAGGAAGGGAGAAGGGGCTGGCCCCAGGCTGCCCTAGCAATGGGGTGCAAGCCAGGAAGTGACCGCTGGGAGACAGGAATTGGTGGTCTACATGGAGTGCTTTGTGCTAGGGAAGCTCATTCTTGGGATTCTCCACTGCCCGAGGAGAGAAGCACTGGATTTTCCAGCTTAGCACCGAAGAACAGAAGTTCAGAGCATCAAAATGGCTTTAGCAAGTTCCTAACAAGTTAAGTGGACTTAGAACCCTGATCCTCAGACACTGAATGATGGATGTTCTCTACTGGCCACACGCAGCTAGTGATCAGACAGCGCCATCTTCGTCTTCGAGTCAGCCTGAGGACCCCATCTCCACTGTAGGTTTGGGGTGCCACGCAGAGTTGTGCGTGGGAAGCGATTTGACAGCAGCAATACTGTATTTCCGCGAGGTGGCTCTGGAAGTACCAGGGACTGATTCCTAAAGACAGCAATGGGAACAATTGGGAAGACGCAGATGCAAGAAATACGTGGAGAAAGGACCATGCAGTGAAATTGTCAGAGGTGGAAGGGAGGCCGGGGAGATGTGAGTGACCTAGAAATTCCATACACAGGACCTAGAAGGAAGAACCAGACCCCACAGCGAAGAAAACCCAGCTTGCAAGTTGTGTATTGTAAATGAGTGTCTGGTTGCACAGAAACTTAGTTGCTTTTTTTTCTCTTTTTTCCCTGGCAATCACAATGCTCCCTAATCCTGGGATCAATATTTGCCTCCAAGAATGAAAATTATCACATCCACATATGGTGGGTTGGTTAGCCGTCTATGGGCACAAGCTCAGCAAACCATAAGGGTCCACAGGGCGTGGGTGCAGCTCCGACCCCGATCAATGAGGCAACAATAATGTGGAAGAGCTCGGGCTGGAATGAGGTTATCATTTAGGGAGTGGGTTCCTGGAGGCCTTTGTAATGTTTATCAGGAAAGAAAAAGAAAAAAACTTCCATGATTAGCTGACAGGTGAGCAGCCTGGGACCCAGAACTGGGAAGTCAGCCAACTAGACCTAGAAGGGCCCTAAGAATTGTCACAGAGACAGCAATCCATGGCTCAGAGTTTTTTCCTGGTGCTGATACAGGTGCAAGGCTGTCCTCTCCGGGTGTCAGAACCACCCACTCACTGCCTGGAAGCCGACAGCCATGCTCACTGAGCAACCTTGGGGTGGCAGTGACTTTCCTGGTATAACTGCCAATGGAGAATAAATATTTTGGCCACCATGAGGATTTTGTCACTCTCAGGTCAATTTCTCATTGAAACCGAGTCTGTTAACATGTTGGTAGCTATACATCTAGCTTTTTGAGCTAGGTTAGTATGAGTCTAGGTATAAGGGCTGAGTTGTCTCCTTCAAGCTGATAAATTTCCTGAGTATGCCAAAGTGAACGGCCATTTCTGGGCATGGACCACGATGTGTTGAGCTGCTTCCAGAAATCTTCCTCTGCAGCCACATGCTTTTCTCTCAGATGATAACACTCCATGGTCCCCTGACGCCCAGGGCTGGTTCACCTTGTGTGAGGTCCTTAGGGCTGGGCCCAGGTCATGTATGTTTCAACTATGCCTTTCAGACAAGAGGCAGCTTGCAATGCAAAGGAAGAAAAAATGAACGTTTGTTCACTTTCATCTAATGAGGTTCTAATTCTGGTGACTTACTTTTCTGTGAAG
Organism: Suricata suricatta; assembly: GCF_006229205.1. Lineage (NCBI taxonomy): Eukaryota > Metazoa > Chordata > Mammalia > Carnivora > Herpestidae > Suricata > Suricata suricatta. The sequence continues at coordinate 6,432,312 of NC_043708.1, read as the reverse complement.
TATGTTTTTTTCCTAAAGCTTCGCTTCCACCAAAAGAAACCTAGATACAAGCAAGAGTTGGTATAAATGTGTCACTGTGCTCAAGCCACACAGCCTTTTATTAATGACACTTCCAAGCTCTGTTATTGTGTTCAAATTGGCAAAGGGGAGTTCTGTGCTTGCAGAATGTAATTCAAGAACCAATAAAAGTTGATTACATACATATGAAACGTATGGACTCTGGGTAGGAGTCTTGGATGGATTACAAAGCGAGTGTCATGTTTCATCTTCTGCATGGGGTTTTATGGGAGGCCCACGTGAAGCCACAAACATCTACATCGTCCCTTTCACTAAGCATCATGTAAACAGAATCGTGTTCTTATTCAAAACTACATCTGCAAGATCACAGTTCAGAACGAGGTCTAGATTTTATATCAACTTCAGCTCTAAACTAGAGAATCTTACAAGAAACTCAGAAATTAATTAGGAGGGACAAGAGGTCATCTTTAACTATGAACAATTAAAATAAAATAGACTGTTCGTTCCCTGACTGGAGAGGTGGCAGCTGGAGGTACACGATCTATGTAAGGATGAGCTTTTTTTTTTTTAAACTTTAAAATACATGCAAAAATAAAGCCATGTTTCCCCCTCCCTACCACCCTTGATTTATAGCATCTACTGATAAGTATTATTGAGAAGTTTGTTTGTTTGTTTGTTTTTTAAACAGCAAAAGAAAATGCCTGACTCCTCTTCTGGCTTTATCGAGTTCCTCGCCGTGGAAGTATCCGAGCCTTGTTCCAGCCCGTGTTGAAACGCAGCCACCTCTGGGCAGCGACATGGCAGCTGCTTGCCAGCCCCACTGCACAGCTGGTTTTGAACAGGAAATGAGGGAGCCCTTCTCCAGGGAAAACTACAGGGAATTTTTGGTGAGCAGAATGCAATTACCCTGGCTGGAAGGGTGCCAAGGTGGGATGGTGCACTCCTGACTGTTGCGAAGACATCATCATGAGGCTCTCTCCCACATAGACCGTGCTTTAAACAGAAGACAGAATGAAAATATAATTACGATCATCTTAATCACTCTAAGGTAATTATGACGATGTTAATAACTGTAATAGTTTTCCATAAAGATTCTGGAGCTTTCTATGGTTGAGAGTGAAGACCAACGGACACAACAATCAAAAACAATAAATTTAGAACAGATGATGTTATCAGCAGTGGCAGAATTATCTAGATTAACCCCTTCAACATGACTGGCGGGTGCACATCGGTTCTTTACTAAGCACCGGGGACTGCTCTGCAGCTCGAAATTTGAGCGGCGCTTGCCGAGGTAGAGAGCAGGCTGGACCCAAGGCACCGGGAGCTCTGTCCTGAGCTTGCATTTACTCCGGAGTCTCACAGATCCTTTTCACAGCCGCTTCCTTTGTGGCCCCGTGGCAATTTGACCAGCAACTTTTAAAGATCTGTATTTTACTATCCCCAGCTTGCAGGTGAGAAAATTGAGGCTCACAGACAGAAGCCGACTTTGCAAGCCTACACTGGTAAGTGTCAGGGCGACGATACCACATTAGCCCCTACACTTCGCTGTCTTCCAGAGCACACTTGAGTAATACACCTCATTCTTCCCTCTAGAAATGCTAATTTATGTTTCTCCACATATTTTTAGTGCCAGATTTCAGAATTATGTAAGATGTAGTTTTGAAGTTGGAGCCATCAAAAAGTTCAATCATGACTAGTTGACTAGAAAATATATTTGATAATAAAAATTCAGTTCAAAAAAATGGGTTACATAATCCATTTTGCTAAACATAGCCTGCAAGAATCTAATGAGAGTCAACTCTGAAATCAATCACTCGGGAAGCTAAATTGTTAAAGTTCTTGTGAAGTAGTTTCTTGATAAATGGTATTCTTTGATGGAGCAGCTGAGTAAATATGGTACACTCGTGACTGATCCTCAAGAATCTTGAGTTATTTTTTAAATGATATTTCATTTTTATATTGATACGCAGTCACGAAGAATGACACACATGGACTCAAATTCTAGTTCCATCAGTATCTGAATGACCTTGGATGTGGCCCTTCATTCTGGAGTAGACGTCAGGAGGTGGAAGAAGGTTGGCATTACCTGCGTGGCCAGGGATGATTAAACGATATATAGGAAAATGCCCAGCATGATGCTTGCCACACAGTATGTGCTCCGGGAGCTTAATAAAATTATTTCCAGTAGTTATTTATAGTTATCTGCCTTCAGTCCAAATAAAATCCTACAATAATTTGCAGGGCATAACTTCTCAATAAATATATTAATTTTCATGATAGTGCTGGGTGATTTAATTTGGATATTTAAATTGAAAGGTTGAATGAACTAAACCATACTGAGGATGTGCAGATACAAAAATCATTTGAGAAAATAAACAGGAACATGGCAGAGGACTGTTTCCAATGATCAGAGGTCCCAATCTCTGGGCTCTATAAAGCAAAGTCTCTTTCTGTTGGATTCATTGATTTACCTAATATTTGTTAGATGCCTATGAATGATTGGCTGTGTGCAAAGTGATGACAATATAAAATATACATATAAGTTTTAAAGACAGAAAGTTATAGATTTAGAGATTTAAATGTTTAAAAAAGATAAAGAGTATACTCTTTGATCTCAAGAGATTCACAGGGTAACTGCTCAACAGCTGTGGAGACAAAGTATTTCATATAGTAATTATATTTCTTTGGAAGCAATGGTAGCTTAAGATCAAATTCTCTTGAAGATTCTATTAAGATTTCTAGATAATTTTCAGTACTTTGAATCATCACTGAGCACTGGTTAAAAATCACTGGCTAAGGTAGGGAAGGCTAGTACAGGACAGTAGACCAGATGGACTAGGTCTTCCTTATGGGCTTGATCTGGTGACCGACCCTCTAGCTCAACAAGTAGAATTCTTGCACAAACCCGGGAATCTTGGGTGTAAACAGGAAAGGCTGTTTCGTGATGTAAACATTGGAATACCCTTCCTTGCTTGATATGATATCTGGGAGAGATCAATGGGGCATTTTGCTTCAAGTCTCCAGTATCATGCAAGATCCAAAGTGATTGATGCAAACATTCCCGTCCCTCCTCTCTGTCGGGCATATCTATTTTGTGAATTTAACCAGAAGTATAGGTTAAGTTCATGAATCCATTATTATACTTCATAATATAAACAGTGCTGCATATTACACTGGAAGAGGAATAAATCTTCAGGGCACTGTCAATTCACAGTTGTCACCTCCAGCATCTTACCTCTTTCTCATGATGGCAGATAAAAGGAAGTGAGAGGGAAAAATAGCAAAAGAAAGGAGGGAGAAACAGGGGAATGAACACCGCAAGTCTGGAAGGTTCCCTAACACCAGCTGAAACCTTTGTGCACAATTAGACATCACTATTTTCAGCACTCCGAGTCCAGACCTTCTTGCCAATTAAACTTGCTGCAAGTGTCAATGAGTTTCTACGGAATCATGTTTCTGCTTCTTGACTAAGCTGTAAGGATCTACCTATAAATATAGTTATCTGAATTTCTTCATTTTCATTGTGCAGCTCCTGACCTTTAGGAAAATTTGCAATGTTGATTATCCATTCCATTTAAAACTAGAGTCATAGCTAATTCTTGAAGCATTTTTGGAAGCTGAAAATAACTAGTCTGGCTCATTTTGCAAAATGATTTTGTAGAATCTCCAAAGGATACTTTGCACTGAGATTACGGGACAGGGCTCAGTAAGAGGCTAGGGTATATTCCTGCGGACTTGCTGTATGATCTTAGGAAGTCACTGGTGTTTTTAGTTTCCTAAGGAAAGGATTGGATTGTAGGTCTCTTTCAGCAATATGACTCATCAGTCACGGGCAGTGCCTTTGATGTCGAAATGCACAAAGCCATCATTGGTCCCCACTCGGTTTTCATATCATCCCTCATTTCATGAGAGACTCTCAGGCTAGATAAATGATTGGCATTCCCTTCTGGACCTAAGAAATATCGGAGCGTGTAAGAGTTTTCTTTCATTTCCTTAAAGGAAGGGGGAATCCATGGCATCATGGCACCTTCATAGATGCCACTGGTCTCATCACAACAGCCGAGGCAACCTTCACAGTAGCAGGTGAGCACACACACATATGTGTGCACGTGCACACACCACCAAAGTTAATGATCGGGACATCTCCTTATCTTTATATTCTTGGGTACATTCAGGGATCAAGACGTGACATGTGACTGTGATCTTTCTATTTGGATATGGTGAACTGGGGACATTCTAGAAGACTTGGAAACGGGGCTTATATAACACGCATGATTTGCATAACATCTTTTGTGCCAGTAAAAAAGATCCCGTATCCGATGCTGGGTCTTAGAAAAAGCTGTCCAGCTACTTCGCATTGCTCTGTTCCCTTCTCATAATCCCCTCGGAGCCCCCAAGAATGGAGAGTTCAGAGGCTGTCTTTCACATCAGGCGGCAAGCCACACCCCTGCACCCTTACCGTGAGAGTGCACCATATTTTTCATTTCTTCAACTTGCACTGGCAATCTGTTTTAGCATAATTTACACATTTACACATTTTAGAGAGCAAGGCACAGTCATGCAACTTAATTCCAAAAAACATAAGCACTGGAGGCTGCCTCTGCACATTAGCTTTGCAAAGCATATGAACCCCTCTGCTGAAACCCAGTCCGAGGCACACGCTTGTTTGGAATCAGCGTCAAGAGGTACCTGCTGATTGTCATGTGCCACCGAAAATGTCTTAGAGTGGCCGCCTAGAATCCCATTTGGTTGACCTCTAAATGTTGGTTTGGGGTCAGCATGACTTCGTGCTGGGTCAGCCTGCCTTTTGCGCCGGCTGCTTCCTCGGTGCCCTGCAGACACCAGGAATTCTGCTGAAGAACTTGCTTCTTGGTGTCAGGGAAGCAGGTTTCTGCCCGACTCTGCTATTAAGAGTAATTTGACTGATTCATCCTCCCACACTGACTATTTCTTTTAAATGGGCTTAGAAAGCTCTTGGGGCTGGGAGGGGGGGGATGCGGCGGTGCAGAGCTGGAGCCTTTGGAATTGTACAGAATTGGGTCCAAGTCTCCTCTCTTCTCTTTCTGGCCTGGCGACCCTCAAGTAGACTGTACCCCTCTGGGACCCCACTTTCACTTCTAGAAAGACAAGGCCATGGAGCTCTCTAATGACCTTGTGGTAAGGGATTCGTGGGAAAGCATTGGGGAGTGCTATCCCTTGACAATAGTTCTCTTCCCTCTGTTCCCTGGTGGAAGGCAGTGCTATCGCTGGAAAAAGGAGAAAGGCAGACCGTGTGCAAAACAGAGTATGTCTTGCATCTCTCCAGAGGATGGCTCCTCTGAGGAGGTCCCGTTTGTGACCCCCTCTGACAGACGTCTTCGTATACAGAGTAATTGAGTTTCTCTCCTACTCAATTGGGCTGCTTCCTTAAAAGTAGTGATTAAAACAGATTTACTGGAGGGTTGGATGACATTTATATGGACTGGAGGCATTTTCCTGTTCATTTTGTTTGGGGAGTAACCTTTCAGAAAGGGTAGATTTAATTTAGGGAACACTTCATTAAGCGGGCCGGATCACTAGGAGGAATATTCTTACAATGAAACTTGTCATGATCTCAGAGGGTGTGCTCAGTTTTCACAGACCTGACAGTGAAGGGGATTGAGGATTTGGGGAGGGGGCTTCTTTGAGTTAGTGGGACTTGCACTGGCACTTCTTTCTTATGATCTTTTTTCTCTTTTCTTTTTCTCCTTTTTGGGTTTGAGTGATACGTGGTGAAGGCATGTCTTGTCTCCACTGCTGGCGACAGCTGATGGAGTGTAAATGATTAGGGCCAAATAAACGGAGATACTTTGGGCGCTAACTCGTATGTTGAAATCGCTGAGTGAATGCTCACTCCCCCTTTCCACACAATTCCACCTCCAGTGACTAGAGCTGTTTCCAGGTCTTTTAAGGTGGGTTGTTCAAGGACTCTTCGGGGATCTCAAATGCCTGGCAGAACCATCCAGAAATGAGACGGACTTCAGTAACTGGAAAGACTCAGCAGCCTGGGGGAATAATGCGCTTTAAACAAAAGCAACGTTTGCTGATCAACGTTTCCTTCTTGACTCTTAAAAAGCAGAACTCAAAGGTGTTTTTCATGACCTCTGGTCGGGTCAGTCTTTAGCGGTCCTCTGGCCTGAGAGACTTTGCCCTTTGTTTTCTAGACTTGTTGCTGTTTTCTTTGCCTCTTGCAATCCTCCCCTGGCTGCTTGAGTGTTCGCTTGTGGCTAAATCTTTATTAAAAAGACCGTTTTAAGCCAGGTTCTCCAACATCTTTTGCTTTCATCTTTTAACATGGAATGTCTGTCCAAACACCAAGGGCACCATCCAGCTTTCCCCTTTAGCAGAGCACCGAGCCTGGTCAAATGAAGTCATCAAAACTCCGTGCATAAAGATGCCCTAATTCAATGGTGCTTAGAAGCTAGTGCAAGCTGGCTTCAATTGTATGCAAAAAAATAGTGTCATCCCCGTGTCCATGAAATATTTCCTGGACTCAGTACACTTCTCCAGTGGTGCGCAGAATACAATAGGTCTAACAACACCGTCTACTATTTTTGATGAAGCCTCCTATGATTCTGTAGCATTTATCGGTCAGGAAACAGCCTGGATACAAGCTTTTACATTTCTTGATGGATTGAAATATTTTTAAAAAAGAACCTGTTCCTTAGTGTATATTTTAGAAATTATGCCAGGCCAAAGTTAGCATTCTGTTTTTCATTTTTCAATTTGCAGAGACTTGAAAAATGTGTCTTGGAATAGAGGTGATGCTGTGAACAGGCCCTCTTATATATTAGTTGCAAGAGGGTAAATTGGTATAATTTTTAGGAACAGCAATTTGCCAAAATGCGTCAGGACCATTAAAACGTTGGGACCCTTTGGCCCAGTCATTCTCTTTCCAGAAATCCATTCGAAGAAAATAAATCCAGCACATGTAGGTATTTTCCATGAATTGGTTTATTGAAGCATTACTGTAATCATGAAAATACAAAAAAAAGAGGAAACTACAAAATAGATGAATAATTAGGAAAAATGGTATATTTACATATTATTAAGTTATGTGAATAAATCCACTTTAATGATATATGAAAATGTTTATTGATGACATTAAGGGCAAAATGCAGCAAACACAGCTCTGTAAAATGTGTGTACTCGATGATGGAAAGAAATTGTGCCAGAATGTTTATTATTGGGTATCATCTTGTCTTGGGTTTACAGGCCACTTTTCTTTTTGCTTTATGCATTTTTGTATCATAAGCATGGAAAAGAATTAAAAACATTCTCAGCAGTACTCATAATTTGGCCAAAATTGTGTGTGTGTGTGTGTGTGTGTGTGTGTGTGTATAGATGAAGAAATGTTTTTTGTAGAAAAATAAAATATGTCTAGCAAGAAAGATGAAACAAAGAAATAGTTGGGCTGAGTTCACATTTTTCAAACCAACTTGTACTTCTAAAATAGAATTCTGCCTCTCCACACACTGGGTTCCTGGAATCTGACCAAAATCTGCACAGTAATATTAACTCCACTTAAAAAAGGGAAGAGAACATATTGAACTGCATTCACTTATGCTCTGGGTGCCTGGAAGAAATCCGTTGGTGTGTACCAAAGTGATGACATGCTTGTTTCTATTTGCATTTTGAAAATTGACAGATAATTGAAAAGAATCAGCATATGAAATTTCTCAGAGGAAGCAAGCTGAAAAGCCAGAGGAACCTTGCCCATGAAGCATCCTGTGCCCACAGTCTGGTTGCAGAACGTTCTAGAACTGTGTAGCTCTGTAGTTCTCATCAGAGGCGTTCTCTGTTTGGCTGGGGGCTGGGAAAACCTTCCTCTGCTGTCCAGCCAATGCACCAACAGTTCTTTCTACTGGGTACATCTTTCCTCTCACTCTCTCCAATTATGATTGCAGAGACCCTACCAAGGAAATCAGCAGTCAGCCATCTTGCCTCTGAGGGTATCCAGAGATACTACAGAGGACGGTCTTACTAGACCATCATTTCTTATGTATTTATTAGGTTTTTTTTTTTTAAACTAGAAATGCTAAGCCTGGCTTTACATTAAGCAAATACTCAATACACAGAATTTTAAATCACCACAAAGACCTAAGCGCATTTTAAAGTTTGCGGACATGCACAAAATATACATTGATAGATTTAAAAGTGGAATCCATAGAGCAGTGCAAAAGCAATACTTAGTTTGTCTCTAATTAAAAGGAAACCTGGTGCATGAGGGTGTTTTCAGGAGAGGAGGGAGGAAAGGAGGGGAGAAATGGGAGCGGAGGCAGAGGGACACAGAGGAGAAGGAAACTTTACAAGGGCAACATGCCTCTGTGGTTGTAACCTTGTAAATTCAGACCCCAGCCACCGATGTGAGGACATCAATCTGAATTTGGTGCCTCACGCTGCCCCCAGGGCCCGGGTAGAGGTGCCGAGAAGCAAACGGAGTTGATCTGAGCACAGAGCCGCATGTCTGCACTTTGGTGTTCTAGTCTCTCACAAAATGTATTTATTTAACAAATGTCACCCAAAACAGCTTGGTAGCAGATGAGGTTTATTTAATGGCAGTAAAACAGGTGAAACATTCCCTACATTTTTCGTCTCTGTTTATGTTTCTAGCAAAAAAAAAAAAAAAATTGAGCTAGTTACAGCTCTTTACACACTCAAACAGAGCCGGGCGGAGATTTGGGAAGTCACGCAAATTTCACTTGGTAACCGGTTTGGAAAACATACATCTCTCACTCTGTCTCTCTCTCTTTTCTCGGAGCAATTTATGATTTTTCTACCCAGAGGACAGGAGCATCCGATCCCAATTCGACTACATTTTATTATTATTTTATTTTTGGAATGCTTTCCCCTTCACCGTTAGCCGTCTGCATTTGGCTGGGAGCTCTTTTCAGGCTTCCTTTCCCATTCTATTTTCCCTTTCCCGTGCTTGGGAGTGCCCTAGGCTGCAGAGATACCCACCCCATCTCCTCCCCAGCCCTTTCAGCTGTAACCTTTCCACAAGTAAATGCTAATTGAAAAAGAAAGAACACCACTAATCTTGGAATTTAAATGCATTTAACAAAACCAATCTCGCTGTAAATTGTTGTTTCTCCATTCCCTTTTCCCTAACAGATGTCGAGAAACTGCAATTCCTATTAAGAACACTTGACTGTTTACTCAGCACGAGAACCTCAGCCGGGCTCTGCATCAATCTAAATGCGTTTCGAGACGTCAGGCCTCCGAAAAGTGCAGACGGTTAGTCGGTTATTTTTAAATGTAATCTTCACATAAAAGAACCACGGCGTTTTCCCTTTCACTTTGTCATCCCCTCTCTTTTTTAACGATGGCATCAAGCATAGGCATAGAAGGGAATTTTTATGGCCCGTTCCATTTCCAGTCGCTTTCGGCGTGAGCTGGTGGATCTGCCACGCGGCGAGCGGAATTATTAGTTAAGTTTATGAAGCTGATTGGAGGGGTGGGGAGGGAGGGCACACAAAGGTGCTGTCCCGGGCTCCTCGGGCCCCAGAGCTGGACGCCAGAAACGGAGCTGCGGCTTTCCGCTGGGGCGCGCGCTACGTGTGTCTCCAGATGCCCTTGGACTTGAACCTGCAGAGCGGCCAGAGGCCGCGGGGGGCGCAGTGCGGGGTCCCGGGCTCGGCGCTGCCTCGCGGCCCGAGGAGATGTCCACATCTGAATCCAGGGATCCCTCGCGCTCACTTGGCCTGATCCTCCGAGCGGCTTACCGTAGTTGTCGCTTGTTTTAAAGCACTTGCGTAGCACTTGGCACGGAGCATACATATATTGCACGCGCAAGCCGCGTGGTTCGGCAGCAGTGTGTTTGCACTGGGTTGTAAGGGCCCTTGTCATCCTGCCAGCACCGAGCTGCACAATTTGGAAAGATATATTTTCAGAATTCGTCACATTTTGACATGTTTTCCCTTTCCCGCTCACTGTCCCTTTTATTAAACTTGTTAAGAATAGGAGAAAAAAACACCAAACCGGCAGATTAAAAAAAATAGCATCAACTCAAAACTGGAAAAAAAAAAAAAGTCCCTGTTTGGAAAGGGACTGGGGCACGTGCATTTACTGGGTACCTGCAATCAGTGGCCTCCCGGGCAGCCGGGGACAGTGATGGGAGACGTTGACTCTGCAAGGCAACTGGGTGGCGTGGCTCTTGCTTGCTCCATTTTATAGGCGGGAAAACTGAGGATTTGCAAGGTCGGTTTGCCGCCCCCCCCTCCCCCCGAGCTGGTCTGCAAGAGAGATCAGACGAACACTAATTCGTATGTTATTAGCCAGATGGTGCGGGTGGTGGCCCTTCCCCTTTTCCACATCTTTTTTGAGATACGTTGAAGCATATATGTTCAGTCTTTGGCAGCAAGGTAAGCTTCCAGAAGACAGAGGCTCATCCTGAGTTGATACTGTATAGTCCCCAGAGCTATTTGTGTATTTGGGGTCAAATGACAAATTGAGGAATTAACTATGTTAACCTTAGAAATAAAACCGCCAGTTATTTTACTGGAAAAAGACGGATTTATTTGGGAGTAGCAGACAACTGCAATCCAGGACAAGCGAGCTGAGACAAAACCTCCGGCAAGTCCGACACCCGGAAGAAAGAAACGTTATTTTACAGAGAAGAAAGAGGAAGTTATTTTGAGAAAAAAGACTGTTGGACAGAATTAAGAGTTCAGGTAGGGTGATGAGATTTCTCACCGACTGACCCGCAGGGGTGTCTGTTTCTGGCGGGAGATGCATGTCCATCTTTCCCCGTTGGGGCCTGTGATTGATGATTCTTTTCTGTTGACCATTCTTCGCTGGGTCCGTCATTGACAATTGTTCTGTGATTGACGCTGAGTATTACAGCTTCTCCTTCATTCCCCCTACTCCACTTGAGTAACGTTTCCCTTTGTTAATTTTCACAATAAATACGTTAATTGAAAGAGTTGCAATCATATCTGCCTTTTGGGTGTGGATTTTCCAGAAAGTGTTCATTTTTTTCTGGCCTATAACATTTATATTTCTAGTGAATTTGGGGTCTAGCCCCCAAGTCCATTGCCTGCCTGCTTTACATTGAGAACCTCTTCCCTCCCATGTCCTAAGTGATTTCCATGCTTTGGAGCGCAGCTTGTATGTCTGGGATTCTTTGGGTGAGAATCGGGTTGCATTTGGAGATGGACGACGGCTCAGGCTGGTGGGTGATCCCGTCCTGCTCTCTGGCATCAGACAGGCCTGGATCTGGGCTACCCTTTCAGGTAGCTTCAAGGATATGATCTTGTCTAAGACCCTCCTCGGGATGGCTGGAAGTAACAGTCTTCCCTGCAGAGAGAGCGCAGGGACCAAGTGAGGGGTGATAGATACGGTGTCTTGTGTTGTCTTGTAAATGGATAGTAAGTTCCAGTTTAATTTGGTGCACGTTATAAATTCAGGTTTTTCAAAAGGGCCAAGCAAAGGGATTCTAACTGCGCATAATTTCAGCATTTCCCCGTGTCCTAATTTCTCCTGTCTCCAGGGGTATGTTTCCTGCATCTCTTTGTCTCTCTGCTGCCCTACCCCCTCCCTTCCTTTTCTTCTTATTAGCTCTACCTCTTTCCCTGGTGTCTGCACTCTATCTCTCTGTCTTCTGTATTCCTTTCTTTTCTGTCTTTCCACTTTCCTTAGGTCTCCTTCTTTCTGCCTATTTGCAAATCCTGTTCTCTGGCTTTGCTCACTCCTTTTCCTTGGTAAGGCGTAGCAGGGAGCACGGCACCCCAGAGGGGGACAGTAGGAAGCGTGAATCACGGCTTGCTGTGTGGGCATCTCCACGAGGCCAGTCTGGGTTGGAGATTATCTCTAGAGCAGAATTCTAACCAAGTTTTATGTGCTCAAGATACTTGGGCTCTTAGAATCCCCAAGCAGCCCTGAAAGTCTTGACCCTGTGTCTATCTGGAGACCCCTGGGGGAGAATCCAGATTCCAGGTCCTCTCTGCCCATATGTTTGCAAATCTGGCCGCACCAGGCATAGCCCTCTGCTTGTGTCCTTTGAGCTTTTCCGAGTGGAGGGTGACCATGGAGGTGAATGTAGGGAGGGAGGGGAGAAGGAGATGGTGAGACTTAAAAGTCTTAAAATTGCTTCCTCCATTACCTGTCATTTTTGCAGGAAGAAATGGAATTTCAGAGAGTTCCAGAGACTTTTCCAGATTCACATGCGAGAAAGGGAGGAAGAACATTCAAACCTAGGTTGTTTCATCCTCCGTGTTCTTTCTGTGCTCTGCCCGCCATTTCAGAGCAAGTGGACAAGGGCAGGATGGCTGAGAAGATGGGAAGGAAGAAAACACAGCAGAGGGTCTAGTGGCATGTGGCCTTGCCCTGCAATGCGCAGCCAGGACCGCCTACACTCGGTGTGAAATCAAAACGCCCGTAATGAGCCAGGTGGACTTGACTACTCGAGCCCAGTTCCCGTATCTAGAAGCAGGACTCACCTTTCCTTCTGTAGAAGATCCAGGTTTAAATTCCACAAACACTGTCAGGCACCCAGCACATCCCCTGCAGTTGTCAAGATGTAGATAATTCAGCTCTCTCAATCAGATTTTGAGTAACCTTGTAGCGTCCTACTAATAGATGATGCAACTGAACAGGGGCTTTCCCACTGGGTACTTTATTCTCTTTATTCGGGGGAATCACACCGAGCACAATGGTAGGAATGAAAACTTTGGAATCAGATGCACTGTGTCTTCCTCCCTCCCTCCCTTCCTTCCTTCCTTCTTTCCTTCCTTCCTTCCTTCCTTCCTTCCATCCTCCCTCCCTCCCTCCCTCCCTTCCTTCCATCCTTACTCTCTCCCTCCTTCCCTATTTCTCTTTCTCTCTTCCTCTCTTTCTTTCTTCTTTCTCACTCTCTCTCTTTTTTTCTCCCTCCCTCCCTCCCTCCCTTCCTTCCTTTCCAC